>NW_027152423.1:0-215622 GCF_040937935.1 Hyperolius riggenbachi | reverse complement strand
ATCCAATGACCAACTGTAGCAAGTTTGAAGCCTCTGCCATTAACAGTGTAAGAATGGCAGCAGTTTAAATATTCCCCTTGAAAATCAATAGGTGAATTTTGATTGGCTGCTGTAGGCTCCACCCATTTTCTTGAATCTTAATCGCATTCACCCAGTGACCAACTGTGGCAAGTTTGAGAACCCTGCGATTAAGAGTCTAATGGCTGCAGTTTACATTTTCCCATTTAAAATGAATGGCTGAAATTTGATTGGCTGTGTTATGCTCCTCCCATTTTTCCTGGATTCGTAACCTCGGTCACCAAGTGACCAACTGTGCCAAGTGTGGGGACTCTGGCTTGATTACTGGCAGAATGGCAGCCTTTTCCATTTTTTCCATTGACTTGAATGGGTGAAATCTGATTTGCTGTTTGTAGCTCCGCCCAGGTGTGCAGGGGGGCCGCGAGACCCCCAGAACGTATCATCCCAGGTAGTGAGGGATCTGTGTACCAAGTTTCGTTCAAATCGGTCAAGCCATTTTCGAGTGATCGCGGCACATACACACACACATACATACATACATACATACATACATACATACATACATCCGATTTTATATATATAGATATATATTGTTCTGTACAGAAAACTAGCACTAAATTGCTATAAACCTCTCTTATTAGCAGTGACTATGAATTATGCTGTTCAGATGTTTGATTGGCTTGGGCGGGCAGCTACACTCCCACCAAATTACCTCTAATTTATGCTTCAATTGTTGAGTTGGGTTGCATAAATTAAGGGAATTTTACTTCTTCCTTCTTGCTTGGCATTTTAGAATGGCCTTTGTTATTCTCGATAAGGACAACCAATTTTTGGATAGGACGTTCCAGTATGAGTGGAGTGGTGAGACGTTCTCCTCTCTTACTTAATTTGGAATCTCCCATCTGTAATTTCACTCTTCTCACCATTCCATCTTTGTCTTTCTGGACTTCAAGAATTTTAGCAATTCTCCATCGATTTCTGGGTATGTCCTCTTCTTTGATCATCACTATGTCATTTATTTGAACATTTCTCCTAGGAGTATGCCATTTTTGTCTGAGTGTGAGATTAGCTAGGTACTCCTTTTTCCATCTGTTCCAAAACTGTTCGGTCAGATATTGTACACGTCTCCATCTCTTTCTGGCATACAAATCTTCCTCCAGGAACTTGCCAGGCGGTGGCTGTATGGGGGTGGACTTTAGGTGAAGCAGATGATTTGGAGTCAAGGGATCCAAAGTTGTTGGGTCATTGATATTATCAACTGTCAGTGGACGACTGTTCACGATTGACATAGCCTCATAGAATACAGTCCTCAGAGAGGCATCATCAATTCTTCCAGCACTCTGCTTCAGTACTGAACTCAGAACATTCCTTACAGTTCTTATCTGACGCTCCCAACCACCTCCTGTATGGCTTGCATCTGGAACATTCATGCAAAAGTCACATTGTCTCTCTGCCAGAAATATGGCTATCCTTTCTTCGTCTACTTCTTCTAAAGCTTTTCTCAACTCATTCTTAGCTCCAACGAAGTTAGAACCTTGGTCAGATCTGATTTCTCTTACGGCACCTCTTATGGCTATGAAGCATCGAAGGGCGTTGATGAACACATCAGTTGACATATTCTCTAACATTTCTATGTGGATTGCTCTGGAGCTTAGACACGTGAAAAGTAAACCATATCTTTTGTGCTCCTTACGGTCTTGCTTGGTGTAGAAGGGACCAAAACAATCCATGCCACAATAAGAGAAGGGTGGCGATGGTTCCACACGATCAATGGGTAAATTTGCCATTCTTTGGTCTTCTGTCGGTCTTCGAGTCTTCCGACACACTACACACTGTTTTATGTGTTTAGCTACAGTTTTACTGCCATTCACAATCCAGTAACCACCATCTCTCAAATAGCTCAATGTTAGACCTCAGCCTTGATGTGAGGACCTTGTGTGATGATGATCAATTATCAGGCTTGTAAGAGTAGAATCCTTTGGAAGAATCACTGGATGCTTGACTCTGAAAGGCAAAGATGCATTTTCCAACCTTCCTCCTACTCTTATTATACCATCCTGTAGGATAAGATTAAGTTGATGCAAAGGGTGGTTGTTGGGAAGCCTTCCAGGTTCTTGACTGAGCATCTTCAATTCTTCCTTGTAAAATCTCTTATGAATGAGTTTTATCACTGTATCCTCAGCTCTCATTCTCTCTTCAACGTTCAAGGGTTCGACCTTCTTAGTTCGTCTTGCCAGACGCTGAATTTGTGCAACTACATTTACTACTGTAGTCCATTTAGAGAATCGGGATAGTCTTTTGAGCATGTCATCTTGGCACTTGGCTGTTGTGTTTAAGGCTTGAATGACTTTCACTTCAGGATCACACATTGATAGCTCTAGGAAACCTTTCTTGGGTACTATTTTCCTTTCCCATAGGAACTTTGGGCCTGTGAACCAGTTTGAGTCCTTCATTTCTGAAACTTTAAAGGGGAACTGAAGAGAGAGGTATATGGAGGCTGTCATGTTTATTTCCTTTTAATCAATACCAGTTGCCTGGCAGCCCTGCTGGTCTATTTCTCTGCAGTAGTATCTGATTAAAACCAGAAACAAGCATGCAGCTAGTCTTGTCAGATCAGACTTATAAGTCTGAACCACTGAAACACCTGATCTGCTGCATGCTTGTTCAGGGGCTATGGCTAATAGTATTAGAAGCAGTGGATCAGCAGGGCTGCCAGGCAACTGGTATTGTCTAAAAGGAAATAAACATGACAGCCTCCATATACCTCTCTCTTCAGTTCCCCTTTAAGACCTCTTGAAGCATGATCAGCTGGGTTCTTTTCTGACTCAATGTAGTACAACTGGTCTGGATTAGTAATTTCTCTAATTCTTTGAACTCTGTTCGCCACAAAGACATGAAATCTTCGAGCTTCATTATTTATGTAGCCTAGAACCACCTGTGAGTCTGTCCAAAAGTACTCTTCATCTATCTTGAACTCTAATTCATCTCTCAGGAACTTGCTCATTGAAGCAGAAACTACAGCAGCTGCTAGTTCCAGTCTTGGTATTGTGAGAACATTGGTAGGTGCAACTCTGGTCTTGGCCATGACAAGGGAGCAATGTACCTTTTCATCTCTTATCACCCTGATGTAGGAACATTGGCCATAACCGTAAGTACTAGCATCTGAGAAGTGATGCAGTTCAATTCTGTCATACTTTCCAAAGTTGTAGGGTGCGAAGCACCTCGGTATTCTGACACCTTCAAGATCTTGCAAATCCTTAATCCAACTCTCCCACCTTGGCCTCAGTTCTTCTGTTATAGAGTCATCCCAACCTAGCTTCTGCCTGCACAGCTCTTGGAGTATTCCTTTTCCTCTGAGGATCACTGGGGCTAAGAATCCCAATGGATCATACACAGAAGCTACCATGGAGAGAATATTACGTCTTGTTGCTGGTTTCTCTTCAATTGAGACCTTAAAGAAGAACTCATCCTTTTCAACATCCCACCTCCGGCCAAGTGCATTCTGGACTGGAAGATCATCATAGTTGAGGTCTACATTTTCCATTGCTGATGCACGTTCAGATTCGCAAATGGATTCCAACACTTCTCTGTTGTTTGAGATGAATTTGTGAAGGTGCAGATTTCCCTTTGCACACAACTCTTGGGTTTCTTTCACTAATTTGATTGCTGAGTCAGCAGATTCCAGGCTTATAAGTCCATCATCGACATAAAAGTTTTTCTTAATGAAGTTTGCTGCAGATGGATAACTTCTTTCATTTTGACTGGCAAGGTGTTTCATACCATAATTGGCACAACCTGGGGATGATGCTGCTCCAAACAGATTAACTTTCATGTGATATTCTACAGGCTCTGTATTAGTATTTCCATTCTCCCACCATAGGAACCTCAGGAAATCTCTATCTTCTTCTTTCACGTGAAACCTATGGAACATCCTTTCAATGTCACACATGACAGCAATAGGATATTTCCGAAATCTACAGAGAACTCCAGACAGCATATTCATGAGGTCTGGTCCCGTTAGCAGATAATCGTTCAATGCAACACCATCATACCTTGCTGAGCAGTCAAATACCACTCTGATCTTGTCTGGTTTCTTCGAGTGATAGACACCTTGATGTGGAATGTACCAAACTTTTCCCAGGTCTGGTTGATTGTCAGCTCTTTCTGCATCTCCGTCTTGGATGATGCCTTCCATAAACTTCAGATAGTCGCTTTTGAATTTTGGCTCTCTTCCCAGCTTCCTCTCCAAACGTCTTAGTCGTACTAAGGCAAGATTCCTATTGTCTGGAAGATGAGGGCATTTTTTGAAAGGTAAGGGCATCTCTAGATTGCCAGGTTGATTTTGCCGAATGCCATCTTCCAAGATGTGTAGGAATTTTATATCTTCTTGAGATATGCTCTTTTCCTTTGAGCTGGTGTCTGCAAAGTCAGACTCAAGGATCTTGATTACTGTAGCAGGACTTGGAGTTAGTGACATCTTGACAGATATGCGATGACATAACCCGGTTACTTGTGTTGAGTTTGCTGCCTGTTGTGGCTAGTGTTGGGCGAACAGTGTTCGCCACTGTTCGGGTTCTGCAGAACATCACCCTGTTCGGGTGATGTTCGAGTTCGGCCGAACACCTGACGGTGCTCGGCCAAACCGTTCGGCCGCATGGCCGAACTAAGAGCGCATGGCCGAACGTTCCTCGAACGTTCGGCTAGCGCTGTGATTGGCCGAACGGGTCACGTGGTTCGGGCCCGAACGCGCTCTGATTGGCCGAACGGTCACGTGGTTCGGGTATATAAATACCCGAACCACGTCATATCTCCGCCATTTCTCTGTGGGTTTAGCTTTGGGTAGGCAGGCAGGGTAGTTCGCTCTCCAGCCACGCTAGCCAGGGTCCCCCCCAGTCATTGTGTGTCGCTGCTGGGAACAGTAGTACACCGCTCGCTCAGCCACACTATATATAGCATTGTTTACTGCCACTGTGCACCTCGCTCAGCCACGCTATATATAGCATTGTGTTTTCTGACACTCTGTGTACACGGCTTAGCCTGGCTATATAGCATTGTGTGTACTGCCACTGTGCACCTCGCTCAGCCACGCTATATATAGCATTGTGTTTTCTGACACTCTGTGTACACGGCTTAGCCTGACTATATAGCATTGTGTGTACTGCCACTGTGCACCTCGCTCAGCCATGCTATATATAGCATTGTGTTTTCTGACACTCTGTGTACACGGCTTAGCCTGACTATATAGCATTGTGTGTACTGCCACTGTGCACCTCGCTCAGCCACGCTATATATAGCATTGTGTTTACTGCCACTCTGTGTACACCGCTCAGCCAGACTATATACCATTGTTTACTGACACTCTGTGTACACCGCTCAGCCAGACTATATACCATTGTTTACTGACACTCTGTGTACACGGCTCAGCCTGACTATATAGCATTGTGTGTACTGCCACTGTGTACCTCGCTCAGCCACGCTATATATAGCATTGTTTACTGACACTCTGTGTATACGGCTCAGCCAGTCTATATAGCATTGTGTGTACTTCCACTCTGTGTACACCGCTCAGCCAGACTATATAGCATTGTGTGTACTGCCACTGTGTACCTCGCTCAGCCACGCTATATATAGCATTGTTTACTGACACTCAGTGTACACGGCTCAGCCAGACTATATAGCATTGTGTGTACTTCCACTCTGTGTACACCGCTCAGCCAGACTATATAGCATTGTGTGTACTGCCACTGTGTACCTCGCTCAGCCACGCTATATATAGCATTGTTTACTGACACTCTGTGTACACGGCTCAGCCAGACTATATAGCATTGTGTGTACTGCCACTCTGTGTACACGGCTCAGCCAGACTATATATCATTGTGTGTACTGCCACTCTGTGTACACCGCTCAGCCAGACTATATAGCATTGTGTGTACTGCCACTCTGTGTACACCGCTCAGCCAGACTATATAGCATTGTGTGTACTGCCACTCTGTGTACACCGCTCAGCCAGACTATATAGCATTGTGTGTACTGCCACTCTGTGTACACCGCTCAGCCAGACTATATAGCATTGTGTGTACTGCCACTCTGTGTACACCGCTCAGCCAGACTATATAGCATTGTGTGTATTGCCACTCTGTGTACACCGCTCAGCCAGACTATATAGCATTGTGTGTACTGCCACTCTGTGTACACGGCTCAGCCAGACTATATAGCATTGTGTTTACTTCCACTCTGTGTCTGCTGGGCCTGGGAACAGTAGTACACCGCTCACCCGCCACTGTATAGCATTGTGCTCTGTGTTGCTGCTGGCAATAGTGGTACACCGCTCACCCACCACTGTATAGCATTTCTGTACTGCCACTGTACTGCTGCCAGTCAGCGTGTACTTTAAGGATAAGTGAAATGAGGAAGAAATCCGTTGAAAGAGGGAGGGGCAAGGGAAGAGGTGTTTCCCCTGACGGTTCACGTACAGGCCACAGGGGAGCACCCAAGAAAACCCACTCAATACCGCCCATGTTGTCCAGGACAACCACCCTCACAGATCCAAAAGAACAGGACCAGATAATTACTTGGATGACCTCTCAAGCGTCCAGCAGTGGGTTAAGCAGCACCAGCACATCACGCACGAGGTCCGAGTCCTCAGCCAGTTACAAGGAGCCAGTGGGCACAAAGCTGACACAACCGGCAGCGACACCACGCACACAACTGCCAGATAACCAGTCCGATGAATTACCTCAGGACACAATGGGGTATTCGCAGGAGCTATTCCCAGGCCAACAAACTTCCACCTTTGAAAGGTCAATGGAGGAACAGCCAGAAATGTTGTGCCCGGATTCACAACCATTAACTGTGGCAAATGCACCGGGCACTGAAATACAAGGCGAGTCCGAGGACTTTGTAACCCAAATCCCAGAGCAAGTTGGGCAGGAGGGGTTGCAATTGCAGGAGGTCGGCCGAGAAGCTCTGGAAGACGACGTTGGAGTGAGCTGCGCAGAGGTTGTTCTGGGGAGCTCTACTCCACGGCGGCGGCCCCCCACAATGACATATGACGAGTTTGAGGAGATGGAAGAGGAGGGTATGGACAATGTGGACATAGACCCAGATTTTGTTTGTGAACGAGAACATCGCCGTCGTAGCAGCAGCACAGATGAGTCTGCTGAAGAACCCACTGCTGCACGAGATCGCCTTGTGCCACAAGGTAGGCGGCGCGCAATTTCAGGCACCACAAGCGTGGAAGTTCAAGTGAGAGGCAAAAGAGGCGCAAACAGAAATCGCCAGCAAGGCAGGTGCTCCAAAGTCTGGGCTTTCTTTGAAGACTGCACTGAGGATGTTACCATGGCGATTTGCAAGGTGTGCAAGACCCGCCTGAGCAGGGGGAAAAGTATTGACAACCTCTCCACCACCAGCATGAGCCGCCACATGCTATCCAAACATCCCACTCTGTGGGCAAACGCGACAGGACAGGGTACCACCAGCAACACTGCCTCCCTTGGGTTCACCAGTCTCACCACCAGACCCGCCTCAGCAGCAGCAGTAGCCCAGCCATTGCGTGGTTCACAACATTCGCAAACATCAGATGACGCTGACACTGTCACTTTCCGGAGTAGTGCTCTTGAGGTCTCCCAGTGTTCATCAAACACAACAACCAACAGCCCTTCAGTGTGCAGCCCTACGGTTCAGTTGTCTGTGTCGGAGATGTTTGAGCGCAAGAGGAAATTGCCAGCAAATGACCCCCGGGCCGTGGCAGTAACAGCCAGCATAGCCAAGCTTCTGGCCTGCGAAATGCTGCCATATCGAGTGGTGGAGACAAACAGCTTCAAGGGCATGATGTCAGTGGCCATCCCACGTTACGTGGTTCCCAGCCGCTACCACTTTGCGCGCTCTGCAGTGCCTGAGTTGCATGAGCACGTGGTCAGCAAAATAACCCGAAGCTTGAAGAATGCCGTTGCCTGAAAGGTTCACCTCACCACTGACACCTGGACGAGTGCGTTCGGCCAGGGTCGATACATCTCCCTTACCGCGCACTGGGTGAACCTTGTGGAGCCTGGCAGCGATTCCTCACCTGCTACGGCGCGGGTGTTGCCCACGCCGCAAACAGCTGCACCGCCGTCCCTCCCACTGGATAACAGCAGCACCTACCTCTCTGACTCCTTCTCCTCCAACGCATCTCAAAGCTGTACCTCATCCGGAAACGCTAACCCAGCAACAGCAGCAGTAGGATCCAACGCATCTCAAAGCTGTACCTCATCCGGAAACGCTAACCCAGCAACAGCAGCAGTAGGATCATGGAAGCAGTGCAGCACAGCTGTTGGCATGCGTCAGCAAGCGTTGCTGAAGCTGATCTGCCTTGGGGATAAGCAGCACACAGGGGAGGAAATTTAGAGGGGAATAAAGGAACAGACGGATTTGTGGCTGGCACCGCTGGACCTGAAACCGGGCATGGTTGTGTGTGATAATGGGAGTAATCTCATTCGCGCTTTAAGGTTGGCTAAGCTGACACACATCCCTTGCCTGGCGCACGTGATGAACCTAGTAGTACAGCGGTTCCTGAGGACGTACCCAGGCGTGCCCGATCTTCTGTTGAAGGTGCGTCGAGTGGCCAAACATTGTAGAAATTCCAGTACTGCTTCGGGGGCACTCGCCAAGATGCAGGAGCGCTTCAATCTCCCCCACCATCGCTTGCTGTGTGATGTCCCTACGTGCTGGAAGTCTACGCTGCACATGCTAGCCCGCTTTTGCGAGCAGAAGAGTGCAGTGGTCCAGTACATGACGGCGCAGTACCGAGGCGCATCCGGACAGCTGCCAAGCTTCTGTGGATCCGATTGGGCCAACATGTTGGACCTCTGCCAAGTCCTCCAAAATTTTGAACCCGAACATCTAGGTGTTCGCCCAACACTAGTTGTGGCCCTCCAACAATGCTCCATCCTAAATCAGTTTTGATGGCATATGGTTCATTATCCCCTCCTGCGATTATTTGTCGTGGCATCAGTGCTTTAGAACAGTCATAACCTATCAGGAGCCCAACACCATACTCCTTCAGAGGGGGTATTTTATGAGAGATTACTGATAGGTGCTTCCACTTTTTAGCTGTTTCACAGGTAGGTATGTGTTCACGATCAAGGGGTATGAAGTCTCTTGTATAGACCGGAGGTATATCTATTCTGACATCTGAGCAAAGTCCCTTGACTTTTAGTCCTGTGACTCTTTGACTATCTTCCAATGAGTCTTTTCCCATAATTGTTGAGAGCTTAAGCTTCACTGGCTCCATGGCTACTTGCAATTTCTGACAGACCTCTTGGTCAATGAAAGTGTTACTGCTTTGTGTGTCTAGTAGTGCATAAGCAAGTACCTCCTTACTTCCTGTTCCTGGAGATGAGATACACACTGGGATGATCATTGAAGTATTCTTGCTCTCACTTTCAACCATGCAGCAGGATAGTGTGGATACGCTTTCTCCCTCAATGAGAGCACTGGGTGTTGACGCTTTATCCTTCTTTGGGCGCTCCTCATGTAATGGCGTTGGGTGACGTCCTTTACAGATGCCACAGGTGGCTCTTCTCTTACAGTCCTTAGAACTGTGTCCCTTTCGTAGGCACCCAAAACAGAGCTGGTTATTCAGTATGAATCTTTTCTTCTCCTCTACAGACCTTTCCTTCATTTGTTGACATTTGTAGATGGAGTGGTTCTCTCCACAGAACATGCATTGAAGAGGTGTGTGACTATCTGTCAGTATTTTCTCTCTGTTCTTTACATTAGTGACCTTAGGCTTACTCTCATTGGTATCATTGCCTTTATCCACTGCATTGACTGCAAATGAAGTTGCCTTTGCACGCTTTACCTCTCTCGTTGGCTTTCCTTCCAAAGGTTTCAGAATGTGGAGGGATGACACTGGATTGCATGCTATACGTGCTTCTGTATTGATAAATGAAGAGAACTCTTCAAAGCTGGGATACTCCTTGCCTTGGTCTAACTGTTTAGTTACATGACGATTCCATCTTGAGGTCACCCAGTCAGGTAGCTTAAGTAACATTTTCTGATTTTCTTCACAGTCATTCAGTACTTGCAAACCCTTTACGTGTGGAATGGCGTTGCTACATGCTTGCAGGAAGTCACCATACTCTCTAAGCTTAACATACTCTTTAGCGCCTATCTTTGGCCAACTGTTAAGTCTTTCTCTGAAGGCTCGCTGTACTACAGAGGGATGACCATACCTTGCATTCAGTTTTTCCCATGCTTGTTTGTAGGCTTCTTCATCTTTCCTGTAGAAGCTACCTTCAAGAGCACTCTTTACTTCTCCACTAACATACTTCTGTAGGTAGAACAACTTGTCTGCTGAATTGGGGCAGCGACGTGCAATAAGTGCTTCAAAGCTTGTACTCCACTCTATGAACTTCAATGGATCTCCTGAGAATACAGTAGGTTCAGGAGTTGGAAGTCTTGTAAGAACCATTGTCTCATGTATTGCTTGAGCAATAGCTGCAACATTTTCTTGGTCACTATGATGACTTGTGGAGATAGAACGACAGGAATCTGTTCTCTCACTGCACACGGATTTAGATGTCTTTCTATTTTCCTCAGTGAGGACAGAAGGACAGGGATCTGTTCTCTCATGTAGTGCTGCTCTGGATCTATCACAATTCTCCTTTATTTCCTCCTCAGCATATACTCTACGTTTAGCTTCCATGACCTCAATGTCTCTTTGGTTTTTCAACTTTTTTAATTGTAGACGTTGTGCATCAATTGCAGCTTCCATCTCAATCTCAGCCTTTTTAGCGGCAAGTTGTGCAGATGCTTCTACCCTTTTGGCTGAGGTACTTGTGCACTTAGATAAGTGGCTAGAATGTTTGCTAGAAGAGGTTGCTCTTGAAACTGTTGATCCATATACAGACTTGGCATAATCCCTTTTATAAAGCTGTAGTAGCCTTGTCCTCTCTGTCTCTGCATCAAAGTCGGTTTCAATTGATCGTATTCTCATAAGCTCTAATAAATCTGCTGTTATTGCAGTGCAGGTGTCGATCTTCCTCTTAATGTCCTGGGAGGGTGCTGTGTGTGACCTTAGCTCATCATATATTGTCTTCATATCTAACTCATGCTTCTGTACAGCATCCATCATGTTGGATAATTCATCCTCTGCACACTCTTCTTTTAGCTTCATGCGAACCTCATTGGTGTGCGTCTTCCATTTTATGTACATTTGGTTGAATTTCCTTTCTCTTTGTGCAGCCTCTTGTTGCATATATTCTAGCATTTTTGGGGTAGGTCTTCTCTCACGAGATGACTGTCTCAACTGGCCTATCTGTTCTGAGACTGCCTGAGACTCCCTAAGCTCAACTTCTAAATTCTCTATCTTAGACAGGTACTCTTTTAGGTCACAATTTATCCTTTCTATCTCTTCAGGATCTGTCTCTGCCTCTAAGGTTTCCCTCAACTCTAATACCTTCTGCTGTAAGGAATATCTCTCACTATTTAACTCTTCACCCTCTAACAATGGCATTGAAATACTATAAACAGACATTTTGACCTAAAATAGTTAAATAGCAGTTAAACACAAAGGAATAATAACTTTGTTCAAATACACATAAAGTCCTTATAATGCAAATGTCTCTTGATGTGCCAAATTCAGCAAATAATCATCAATAAAGAATAAACAGGAAACTCTGACCTTATTATGAAGAGCAGGATACAGTGACTTGACTGCTGATTTAATATTAGTGTCTTTTGAAACAGAAGTTAGGAATCACTCAGGATCAGTCTTTGCAGATGTAGATGCAAGGTGAGGGACTTTGACTTGCTTGTAGTTGCTTACAGGATGCAGACTGTCTGTGTCTTTACTTGCAGAGATGCAGCTGTGAGTGTCTGTGTCTTTACTTGCAGAGATGCAGCTGTGAGTGTCTGTGTCTTTACTTGCAGAGATGCAGCTGTGAGTGTCTGTGTCTTTACTTGCAGAGATGCAGCTGTGAGTGTCTGTGTCTTTACTTGCATAGATGCAGCTGTGAGTGTCTGTGTCTTTACTTGCAGAGATGCAGCAGTGAGTGTCTGTGTCTTCACTTGCAGAGATGCAGCTGTGAGTGTCTGTGTCTTCACTTGCAGAGATGCAGCTGTGAGTGTCTGTGTCTTTACTTGCAGAGATGCAGCTGTGAGTGTCTGTGTCTTTACTTGCATAGATGCAGCTGTGAGTGTCTGTGTCTTTACTTGCAGAGATGCAGCAGTGAGTGTCTGTGTCTTCACTTGCAGAGATGCAGCTGTGAGTGTCTGTGTCTTCACTTGCAGAGATGCAGCTGTGAGTGTCTGTGTCTTTACTTGCAGAGATGCAGCTGTGAGTGTCTGTGTCTTTACTTACAGAGATGCAGCAGTGAGGATTGTTGCTCTGATTGTGTGCGGTTGCTCGAGGTGAATTGCAGCATGTAGTTGTTTCACTCTGTGTGGTGGCGCGCCCGTCGATATGTGCACTCTCACTGTGGCAATGTTGTGACTCTGAAGGCCGCAGGAAAGGCATACATCTACTTGGGTGCAATACTTGGCTCTATTTCTGCTTCTACTGTGGTGTTTTGTGTTTTGTGAACTCTGTGGCCACAGCGAAGGCAGGTTAGCTTTAAAGTGCTTTTTGACCTTATGTGCGCTGTCACTTTAAGGGCTTTGCAATGACACTCTGAGGCACACTTGGTATGGCTTCTGCTCTAGCTCTGATGAGGTGCGTCTTCTCGCCTCCTCAGAGGTCAATAGTTCTACTGTAACTGTCCTCGGATCCTTGAAAGACTTTAAGAACATACCGCTGGTACAAAAATAACTTTCTTTATTGGTAACATCATCAGGGTAGGGAATCAGGAATAAAGATGATCACAGTTTTAGTAATATTGGTGGCTGAACATGGTAGAATGTGATCTTAGCAGTTTCAAGTGGTAGAAAGCGATTTCAAGCATAGAAAGCGGTAGAACTAGGGGCAAACATACAAAAACAGTATTCAGTATAGATTCTAACATATAACCACTAACATTGTCATTAGCAGCATGAATCAGTATACATAAACCAAGATAGCTCTCCTATTTTGGCCTCATAGGATCTTAAGGGCAGTTTCTCTGCTCTGTCTCTCTCATAAGCTCTGAAGATTCTGTCTGTAAGATGGCTGCTGGCATGTCTGGATAGAAGATTCTAGAAGATCTCAGAGTGAGGCTGGGTTCTGATTGGACTAGAGTGTCAGGTGACTGGAGTACTCAGATTAACCCTGTAATGTCCTGTGCTTAGCTAGCTATATTATAGCTGATGCTGCAGGCTGTTACTCTACACATAAATAAACTTTAATAGCAGGCTAACTTTTCTGCTTATCATACAACAGACCTATATAGGTATATATATATATATTGTTCTGTACAGAAAACTAGCACTAAATTGCTATAAACCTCTCTTATTAGCAGTGACTATGAATTATGCTGTTCAGATGTTTGATTGGCTTGGGCGGGCAGCTACACCCCCCCCCCCCCCCCCCCCCACACACACACACACACACACACACACACACACACACACACACACACACACACTGTACACACACACACACACACTGTACACACACACACACACACACACACACACTGTACACACACACACACACACTGTACACACACACACACACACACACACACTGTACACACACACACACACACACACACACTGTACACACACACACACACACTGTATACACACACACACACACACACACACACACACACACACACACACCTACACACTGTACACACACACACACACCTACACACACCTACACACACACACACACACACTGTACACACACACACTGTACACACTGTACACACACACACACACACACACACACACACACACACACACACACACACACACACTGTACACACACACACACACACCTACACACACCTACACACACCTACACACACCTACACACACACACACACACACACACACACACTCACACACTGTACACACACTGTACACACACACACACACTGTACACACTGTACACACTGTATACACACACACACACACACCTACACACACCTACACACACCTACACACACCTACACACACCTACACACACACACACACACACTTTTCTCCTCGCTCTCCTCTCCCCCTTTTCTCTCTTTTTCCCTTCCTCTATTTATTTTCTTTTTTTGTCTTTCTTTTTTTTCCTTTCCCTCCTTTCTTTTTCTTTTCCCTCCTATAGTTTGACCTATTTATTAGCTTGTATCTCCTCTATGTGTTTACACAGACAATAATATTATTTCTAGTTGGATTTTAGACTAAAATTGCTTGTTCTTATGCCCTCAAGCTCAAATCTTCATTCTCCTAGTGAAGTGAAAAATCTATGATTCACGGAATGGGTTTTTTGAGCTTGGCTATCTAATATTTACTTATATAAAATGATGTGTATAAGGGACTATTCCTTCTAATAGGTAAAGTGAGGAAGTGAAACTGTCAAAACCTTCCCTAATAGGAGAGAGTGCTAAACACAGTCAACACCACGGAGGGTAGGGAACTCAGACCATGCTAGCTCCAACACTGTGCGCAGCTTGGGTTTACTGATTGTTTGGGGAATTAAGCTTCAGGAATCAAATCTCAGCTGTTGTGAAACATTCCTTCTTTCACCTAAGGAATATTGCAAAAATTAAGCACCTCATTCCCTCGAGGATCGTCCAACCCTAGTTCATGCCTTCATCACATCCCGGGTGTTTTTTTGCAATGCCCTCTATACAGGCCTTCCAAGTAAAGACCTACACCCCCTGCAGCTAGTACAGAATACTGCTGATGCCATTGCCACATAACACCAATCCTTTGCTCACTACACTGGCTACCCATAAAACGTAGAATCCTTTTCAAAATTGGCAAGCTAACATTCAAATCCCTACATGACCTAGTGCCTGGATACTTGAAGGATTTGTTGCAACTGCATTACACCTTCCACAACTTCAAATCAAAAGGATCCAATAACTTAACCACCCCCAGAATTCAACTAACAACCTTTGGAGCCAAAGCTTTCAGTCATGCTGCCCCTACCCTGTGGAATGCCTTGCCAAACTTAATCAAAATAGCTTCAACCCTGGAGACGTTTAAACAAAAAATGAGAAGCCACCTGTTTAGTCTGGCATTTATGATCACATACATTTTTCCCCTGTACACAACATGATGTACTGATCTGAGCTATGCTCAGGGCAGCCATCAGGGGGGGGGGGGGTACAAGAGGGACAGTAGTATGGGGCCCAGGAACGGTCTGGGGCCCAAAGAGTGGCAGTGCCACTGGAGCCTCTGCTGGCAATTCTACAGTGGCATAACAGGAGTTGTGTGGTCATCTCCCTCTTCCCTGCTGCGTGATTGGTGAACACGCATCAATGCAGGGGGGGGGGGTTATGGGTGACAGGCAAGTTGCTTTGACTCTACCCCACATACCGTAACTCTGCCCCCACCCAATCTACCTATCAGATTGTTATTTGGCATTAGGGGGGCCCTGTAGGTTTGCCAAGTATGGGGCCCAGAAAATTCTGATGGCGGCCCTGGCTATGCTTATGTGCTTTGGGTCCTACGGGAGAAAAGCACTTTACAAATGTTTCCTTGTTGTTGTCTCTGTAGTGTTTTCTGCAGGAGGAGACAGAGATATATACTGTATGTGTATACAAAACTGACAAGTGGCAAGTGATGGTTTTAAGCAAAACAAATGACCTACCAGTACTTCTCAGACCCTCAGTCTATATAATATATGCCCCCCCCCCAAAAAAAAATCATATTGATTGGTCACTTCTTAATTTCCCTGTATAACACTAAGGATGTGGGGGCTGTCTATATTAGACAAAATAAAAAATTACCATTACAGTACATTATACTGTATACATAAAAGATTGTGGTATTGCCTCCGGTTCCCACAGGGATCAATGGTTTTAGTTCATTCACTCATAACATCAAGAATATTTTGTTACACAAATGTTACACTTCTACAAGGTGCAGTTGTGATCACTAGTTCTGCTGACACTGACAGTGTGATGTGTTTGTGTCTAGGGTCTCCGTGGATGACGAAGCCGTTGAGATTCTCCATCAGTGACACAGGAGAGGTGCAGTGTGCCCTGACCCTGCTGGGATTCTACCCCAGAGATATCAGCATCACATGGGGCAGGGGAAAAAGCTACCTCACACCTGACAGTAAACCAACCGAGTATGAGGATGGAGCATATGTTGTCACCAGTGTGTACACACTGCCCCGCCCTCTCTGCTTCCCTGTGTATGTCATTTGGAGACATCAATCTTTGACAGATTCTCAGTTAATTAGTCTGGAGGCAGAAGGTAATAATGAATGTATGCAATATAGCAGCAGGTCACCTGCACAGGATTACATTCTAGTGATTTAAAACATAGGATTTATAAAAAGTGTACTAATTTGAGGTTACAAACAGAAAAAAGAGGAGTCCAGTAGTGTCAGCTGGTAAGGGAGACTTGTAAGAGTAAAGGTGGCCATACACTGGTCGATGTGCCATTAGATCGACCAGCTGACAGATCCCTATCTGATCGAATCTGATCAGAGAGGGATCGTATGGCTGCCTTTACTGCAAACAGATTGTGAATCGATTTCAGCCTGAAACCGATTCACCATCTGCTGAGCTGCTCCTGCTGCCTGTCCCCCCCCCCCCCCGTATACATTACCTGAGGCTGGCTCCCGGGCATCTTCACCGCATTGCACGGCTCTGTTCCGGCTCCATCCCGGCGCTTCCTGTGTTACTCCGTGACCAGGAAGTTCAAATAGAGCGCCCTCTATTTGAACTTCCTGGTCACTGCAGTGACACAGGAAGCGCCGGGATGGAGCCGGAACAGAGCCGTGCAGCGTGGAGAAGACGCCCGGGAGCCAGCCTCAGGTAATGTATACTTGATCGGATCGGCTGCCGCTAGCGACACGCACTTTACCCGCGGGCGATCGAGGGTAGTTTCCCACACGGCGCGATCGACGGACCGATCCGATTTCGGGAGGAAATCGGATCGGCAGCTGCGTTTACCGCGAACGATTGGCAGCAGATTCGATCCCAGGATCGAATCTGCTGTCGAAATGGCCGCGAATCGAGCCAGTGTATGGCCACCTTAAAGGTGGTAGACTCAGGGCCGGTTCTCTCATGAAGCAAGGTGAAACATTTGCATCAGATGCAGAGATTTCAGAGGCAGCATGTTTGTACTGTGTGTACCTTCCTGAGGAGGAATGGAGTGGCTGAGGGTGAGCAGTGTGTGTGTCACAGACTCACAGCCAGCCAGTGTGCTATTGTGTTGAGGTGCAGCATGTCATGTGAGGACATTAAATGGAGCAGAGTAAATTGTCGGGTGCTGTGTGATCATTCCAAATCAGGGGTGTGGGGCGCATTATCACAAGTTTGCCTCAGGCAGAAAACAGTCTAGAGCCGGTCCTGTAGTTACAAGTGGGTTATCAATTGATATTGTAACCATTTAGTGGACATAGGGGGAATTAGAACTATCCTCACTCAGTCATGAAGTATTCATGGGATATTTGGGGTACAAAAAATACACTTAAAACAAGATGTCAGATCACTACTAGTCAGATGATGTTAAAGTGACATTGAAGTGTGGTGATAAAATAGATATTCACCTATGTAGAGGGAAGGCTCTGATCCCATAGAGTCTTCCTGGTCCCTCCCCCTCCTCCTCCCCCACTTTGCAGTTATTCGACCAACTGGTTGAATACGCCTTGAAGGATTCTCAGAAAGCTTCAGAAGCACTCATGTCTCCTTTTTTTTTTTTTTTTTTTGCCTCAGATCGTTCACTTGCTCAACTAATGAAAACATCACTTCATTGCCATGCTCCCGAGTTGAGCTGAACTTTCATCATCAATTGGCAATTTTTTAAATACATATTTATGAGTTGATACAGTTTAATAATACTAGTAATAATACTTCCATCTGAGACATACAAGGAGCTATCTCTCCTACATGTTCTTTCACCCACAAAAATTCCAAACATTCAACCATATATCCTTTTCCCACTCTCCAATCATCCAGCCCTATGTACCCCCCTCTCCCCCTCCCCGTTTGACCTAAACACTAATCTCTAACCATACCTCTCTCCATCTATCCAGAATTTTACTATTAGAACCCTCATTTGTCTCCCACTCTTCTAATTCCAGAAACCTTCCCATTTCTGTGAGCCACTCCCCTAGATCCGGGACTATTGGGCTTTTCCAGTTACAAGCTATTATTTTTTTTGCCACAATTACTGCTGGAAGAATCCAACTGTTGCTGTCGCCTAATCCAAAAATAATCGTTGATTCTGTGAATCTACCCCTTTTGTTTGATTTTCGATCACAGAATGATTCTATATCGGACCAAAATTTTTGTATCTTTGGACAAGTCCACCACATGTGCTTCAAATCACCCCTTTCAATGTGGCATCGCCAGCATAAGTCCTCTTGATTTGCTTTCATCTTCGCTTTCCGAGCCGGGGAGATATACCATCTTGCTACCAATTTGTAATTAACCAACTGATACCCAGGGTTGCGAGTTAACCAAATGTTTTGGAATATTTTCTCCCAATCCATGGTCGGAGGAAAATCCATCTCTTTTTCCCATTTACTACAAAAGGGAGGGAGAGGTGGATCCAAATACTGGCTTATGAAAGTATATAAATGGGAGATAGATTTTTCCTTCTTTATAGCGTTGGAAAAGCATTTTTCAAAAAAGTTTTGTTGTATTCTGATTTTACCCTTGACTTTGTCAAAAAAACTTGTTAATTGACAATACTTGAGATACTTTTCTTTCTTTTTACTTTTGTCTAGATCCATTATTCTTAAATCAATAATCTCAGATAGCGTTGTTGTCGGCATAAAAAGGGAGTCCTTAAACCAGTGTTCATCCATTCCAGGTCTAAAGTCTGGATTATTTCCCAAAGTCCTCAAGGGGGGAATTTCTTTTTTATCGTTACATTCCAATAATTCCATAAAGGATTGAAGAGTAGGAGCAAGAAGAGGATGTGACATTCCTTGTATGACCTTCCTGACTGTTTTGGGATGCCATGAACCTATCTGTGTAAAATCTATGATATCCTTCTCACTTCTGGACCAAAATTTTAGATGGGAAGCTATCCTAATGTCCAGAAGCCTATCGAGTTGAATACTCTTATAGTAATATTGAACATTTGGGACCCCCATACCGCCCATCTCCTTAGAACGACAAATCGTTCGAAATGCTATTCTGTGTTTGCTTCTCCGCCATATAAAATCACCGAAAGCTCTATCCCATCTTACAAACCAGAATTTGGGTACTGCTATCGGAAGATTCTGCATAATAAAATTAATTTTTGGAAGAATTTTCATTTTTATCAAATTTATTCTACCGATGACATTCAAGGGTGCCCCTTCCATTGTTTTTAAAAGATGTATACCATCGCGCTGAACAGATACATAATTTTCCTTGAAAAGATCCTCGCTATTTTTGCAGATATTAATTCCTAAATATTTAATTTTCTGATCTGTGTAATTAAAATTATATTTATTTTTAATCTCTTCTAATACATCCTGGTCGCAACCCATGTTTAACAGAATTGACTTCTCATTATTTATTTTAAAGTTTGAGACCTTACAGAAGTCCTCTAGAATTGTATAGACCCTCTCTAATGAAGATTGGGGGTTGCTCAAGGTTAGCAATAAATCGTCTGCGTAGGCCAGAATCTTATTTTCGTAATCTCCTATTTTCCATCCCAATATCTCTTTTTCTTTCTGTATAGACGAAATTAGAACCTCCATACATAAATTAAACAATAGAGGAGAGAGGGGACATCCCTGTCTGACTCCATTGTTCACCATAAATGGTTTTGACATTACCCCATTGATCTTAACCTTAGCGTCCTGGTTGCAATATAGTCCCATAATTCTATCCATAATGATTTCCCCAAAACCGTAAACCCTCAATGTTGCATAAATGAAAGGCCTAGCTATTCGGTCGAAAGCCTTTTCGGCATCGATGGCTAGTAAAACTGCTCGATCTTTATTACATTTCACTCTAAATTGAAAATTAATCGCTGCAAAAATGTTATCTCGCATATGATGGCCTTTTCTAAAACCGGCCTGTTCTTTGCCCAATATATTATCCAGGATTTTCTCTATTCTTAATGTTAATATTTTCGCGTAGATCTTCACATCAGTGTTAAACACTGAGATCGGCCTATAGCTTGAACAGTTTTCTAAATTTTTTCCCTCCTTTGGGATTACTGTAATTATCGCCAAATTTCCAATACGCGAAAAGGGTTCTTTACCATTATGTTCATTCATCATCTTACATAGACTTGGGACTACTTTATCATCGAAATGCTTGTAAAAATCCGCTCCGAAGCCGTCTGGGCCCGGGCTTTTTTGACTTTGTAGGGTATGTATTACTTCTTTGATTTCCTTTTCGGTAATTGGGGCCTCAAGTTCCTCTTTTTCCTCACTCCCTAACTGAGGAAGCTTCAATGGATGAAAATAATTCGCTAATTGATCCGGGGTCACGTTTATGTTTTGATTAAATAACTCTCCAAAATAGTCAACAAAAACATTGCCCATAATACTACTATCAAAACAGATATCCCCTTTGCCATCGCAAATTTTCTCTATATAATTACAGAGTTACAGAGAGGGTGTGATGCTGTGAACACAAGATCCGCTTCCTGTGGGTCCCTCCTCCCTCCTCCCTCCCCCCGCTTCCTATGGTAGTCATCCGATGCTGCTTCATGCTTAGTGCCTCATAGATCGAGATCTGGAGGATTCCGGCTGTGACCCTGCTACGATCCCTACGATCCCTGCTGCATAGCTCCGGTATATCTCTGGCTTTCCGTGGGGGGGCTCGTGTCGTTCGTCTCTCCTCCACTTTCCCTCCGTCAGCGCTTGCGCTGCAGGCTGCGGGCTGCTCAGCTGTTTGGAGTGCCTGGACTGTTGGGGCGGCTCGTATTGCTAGTACTGCTCGGGCTGCTGAGGGCTGCGTGGACTGCGTGGATTGCTCTTCTCGGCACGGGGGGCATTAAAGCTGAGTATATTTGACTATATTTAACTATATTTGATTATATGTAATTATATTTAACAAAGGAAAAGGAGAGGGGTGAGAGGAGAGAAAGGGAAGAGAAGAGGTAAATTATCATAAATTGTTTTTTGTTTTTTTTTTTGGCTACCTGATCCCCCCGGAGTTCTTCATTGTTAGGGAGGAGTGTGAATGACGGGAGCTGTTTTGAGCTACGCAGCGGGAGCGGGTGCTGAGGGTCTATGTCTTAGCCGGAATGGGTGCTGTGCTGTAGTCTGGCTGGCGTTTGTGGCTGGCGCTTGTGTGGCGTTAGTGTGATGCTGGACGTGTTTGACTTGCCTGGTGGGGATTCTCTGTTCTGTGGCTTGTCGTAGCAGGGAACCAGTGGGCTGTGCTACGCTGTGATGAGCTGTTCTCCCGGCATCACGGATATCAGGATTGTCTATTTGCCTGGAGGGTGCTGATAGAAGTTGAGGTCCCTGGGAATTTAGGAATTTAGGAATTAAGGAGGGTTATGCTTCCCTTGGTTTTTTTTTCTCTTCTCTTTTTTTTATTTTTTCCCTTCCCCGACTTTAGCTGCCTTTCTTTACTCTTTTCTGCCCTCTTTACTTGGGAATAGCAGGGGTGCAGCTGACCTAAGAGAAGTTTTTCGGTATTCCTCTCAGCCCTCCATAATCTGCTGAAGGAACATCGTAATTATAAATAAAGGGAATACCTCAATTACTAGAGCCTAATATAGACACAGCGAGTCACATAAGGTATTACTAGATAACCACGAATTGTCACCGCATAGACATTAGACAGAGGCGATCGTAGTACAGAGTTCCTCCATAGTTTTTTTTTTTGTTTTTTTTTAACAGTGGAGATTAGAGAAGGCCTTACTGACTACGGGAGATACTTGACTTTCTCAGTTAACAAGCATTTTGCATGGCCACTGCAACCAGATATAGAGTAAAAAATTCTCTTGCTAAAAACAATAAGGAACTAAGTAATTACGGTTTTGTACCTAATTCTCAGCTGCAACAGTTGGGAATGGCAGCAGAGAATAAGAAAAACCACCACGATCCCAGCTCAAAGGCTATGGGAACTCCGCAAAGACAAATGTCACTTTCAGCCCAAGCCGCAGGTTCTATTACCCCTGCAGATATCTCATCGCATTATAAAAAGATAGCGGAATACTGTGAGGGCACAGGGCTAAAGGCCCAAGCTGGGTCAGAGGGGGACCGAATAAGCTCTGCTAAAAGAGAAGAGATTGACATGCAGCTAAAATATTGGTTTAAAGAGGCAACTGCGTCTTGGCAAGAAACCATGGTCAACACAATTCAAAATACAATAAAAAATACAATTGTAGAGGAGATTAAACCACTGCAAGAAGCCATAATTAACCTGACGGCGAGAATGGATTCTTTGGAGGCTAAGATAGAAAGAAATCAAGAAACAAGTGAGGCGCAAAAGAAAAACATTATAATCCAACAAAGACAGCTGAATTCGGTGGCCACTAAAATTGATGACTTAGAAAATAGGAGCCGGAGAAATAATATTAAAATTCGAGGCCTACCGGCAGATTTAGGGAATAGCGAACTATTGCCTACAGCAGTTCAGATTTTTAAAAATCTGCTGGGAGAAAATGCTTCTGAAACCATTGAGCTAGATCGAGTCCATAAAATCGGCAAGGCAAGACCTTCTGATAAGGGCAATGTGATAGATGTGTTGTGTAGTGTACACTCTTTTGGCCAAAAGGAAGGTATTCTGAGGAAGGCAAAAGAAATTGGTAACATTGACTTCAAAGGCCATGCGATTGAGCTCTATAACGATCTATCCAGAAGAACTATTTTGAGACGAAGGATGCTGAAGCCTATCCTTGCTAGTGTAAAGGAAAAGGGAGGAACTTACCGCTGGGGTTTTCCCCTATCATTGACAGTCACTATAGCTAATAACTCATTTACGCTAAAAGATGGAGACCCGATTGCGCCACTCCTGGCAAATCTCAATCTACCAGAAATGGAGATAGATGGATGGGAGACGGGGGAGAGGGGGGGACCTAATTCATAAGGCAGGATTTACCTAATCAACTGAGATCTCAGTTGTTTGAGGAAGTCTAAGGGACTTATTCCACCAACGAATCACTTTGATAGCGATCGGGTGGATTTGAAAACAAAGGATCAAGAAGGATGTGTAGGTATGAATGGAATGTGGATCACAGAAAGGTTAGTTTGTATGTAGAGCCCTGGACCCAGTCCATAACTCCCGCCCGGTACAATACAGGGCCTCATTATAGGGGATGCTTGCTCTTATTTGTAATTACTATAATAAAGGAAGATGAATTGTATACGAATTGAAACAATCAATGTAAAAGGTGCAAATTCTGGCAGCAAAAGAGGCAGGATTTTAAGTGAGCTTAGCAATAACAATATAGATATTGCTTTTCTTCAGGAGACCCATTTCAGGGGAAATTTTAATCCTGGTAAATATTACAAAAAATATAACCAGTGGATTCTTAACTCAAGATCGGTGGGTAAATCGAGAGGGGTAGCAATTGTAATATCATCCAAAATAAATTTTGAGATTGAACTAATAAAAAGGGATGAGGAGGCAAGATTCCTAATGGTAGTAGGTAAATTGGATAATCAATTAACTACGTAAGTAAATATTTATTCTCCTAATAAAGGTCAAAGCCTCTTTATCAGAAAATGTTTAGATAAGGTTTGGGAGTCAAAGAAAGGTAGGCTAATAATAGGTGGGGATTTTAATATAGTATTGAACCCGGAAAAGGATTCTTCTAAAAAGAAATCTAGTATTGGAAAAAAACAAATAAAGAGCCTAGTAGATAAAATTAGATATAAGAAACTGGTAGATGTATGGAGAATTTATAATCAAGAAAAGTTGGATTTTACTTTCTACTCCCCGGTGCATAATACCTACTCAAGGTTGGATTTTTTTCTTGTGGAACAGGAATATTTGCTTGATATAATTGATGTAAAGATTGGGTGTATTACTTACTCCGATCACGCCCCAGTTTTCTTGACTATTAATTGGAACAACAAAAGCAAGAAAGAATTTAATTGGAGGTTAAATGGGCAATTATTAAAAGAACCAGGGATTAAAGAGAAGATAATCAAATTGACCTTTTTTTTGAAGAGAACGAAAACTCGGTCGCATCTTCTCGTACCTTATGGGAATGCTTTAAATGTGTAATGAGGGGTGCTTTAATGGCACAAGCGGGCAGAATTAAAATCGAAAAAAAACAGAAACTAGAAAATTTGATGTTAGCTCTGGATGTAGCCGAAAAAACCCATAAAGCCTGCCCCATAGAATCAAATTTTATAAAGCTAGTTAATATCAGACAAGAACTGAATTCCCTGTTAAACTCCCAATGTCGCAATCACTATAAACGGCTGAAAAGAGATTATGCAATCAGTATTAATAAACCGGGGAAAGTTATGGCAAGTCTAATAGAAAAAAAGAAGAATCGTAATTATATAGAGAAGCACTCATGTCTCCTAGTACTTTTGTGGATGGGCAGCTCCATATTAGGAGCCGCCTGTCTTCAGGAGCACTCAGAGACACAAATGCTTCCGAAGCCTTACTAAGTTTTGCCAACCGACAAACTTCAGCATAAGGCAGCACTGAAAGAAAGTCATGTAGAGAGAACTCTATGAGATCCCGAGCTTTCCCTCTACATACGTGAAAAACTATTAAGTTATTATTAAGTGCAGACTAAGAATCATATTGAGGCTTCTCTCAGTGCTCTGATGTCCCCGTCACTCTTCCATAAGGATGGCCGTTCTGTAGCCAAGCAAGTACACCTGGCACATTTGCAGTGAGCCAGAGCGGCGTACATGAGCAGCTCCGTTTGACTGCGCATGTGCAGCTGTGCTCGTGTAGCTTCTGCACTCCGTGCTGGTAACAGGAAAGGAGCATGGCCTGATGTGGTGGGTGGTTGCACTGAGTAAGGGGGAACAAAAGAACATGGAGGAAACCTCAATAGAATCCCAAGTCTTCCCTCTCCTTAGGTAAATATCCCTTTTTGAACCTAAACTTCATCTCGGGTTCCCTTTAAAATGCCAGACTCCTATGTTTTTGAAGATGGGTCACAAACACTGTGAGACTTCTGTTGCTGTCTGAATCTCTGCTAGGGAGAGTTCCCCTCACTTCCTCACTCAGAGATAGAGCGGAACTTTCAGCTTTTCAAAGATTTGAATCATAGTGATACCATTTTTTTTTTAAAGGAATACTGTTGGGGCGTCGGGGGAAAATGAGTTGAACTTACCCGGGGCTTCTAATGGTCCCCCGCAGACGTCCTGTGCCCGCGCAGCCACTCACCGATGCTCCGGCCCCGCCTCTGGTCCACTTCTGGAATTTCAGACTTTAAAGGGACTCCGAGCTCATCTAAAAAATAAAAGTTGTACTCACCAGGGGCTTTCTCCAGCCCAGCGCTGGTCGGGAGGTCCCACGCCGGCGCCGGCTTTAATCGCGCATGCGCAGTACTTTCACGCCGGCCGCCGTGATGACGCGAGGCGGCCGGCGTGTGACGTAATCCGCGTCATATGCGGAAGGAGCAGCCCGACACTCGGGAGAGTGTCGCCCGGGCTGCGGCCTGTCAGCCATTCCGGAGCGGGGTGAAGAAGAGGAGCCAGGACGCCGGCGTGGGACCTCCCGACCAGCGCTGGGCTGGAGAAAGCCCCTGGTGAGTACAACTTTTATTTTTTAGTTGAGCTCGGAGTCACTTTAAAGTCTAAAAACCACTGCGCCTGCGTTGCCGTGTCCTAGCTCCCGCTGATGTCACGAGGAGCGTACCACACAGGCCCATTATGGTCTGTGCATGCGCAGTACGCTCCTGGTGACAACAGCGGGAGCGAGGACATGGCAACGCAGGCGCAGTGGTTTTTAGACTTTAAAGTCTGAAATTCCAGAAGTGGACCAGAGGCGGGGCCGGAGCATTGGTTGGTGGCTGCGCGGGCCAGGATGTCTGCGGGGGACCATTAGAAGCCCCAGGTAAGTTCAACTCATTTCCCCACTGGCGTATTCAGACGGGGCTTCCGGATGTATGGAACACCCCCCTGAGACTCCTGTACCTTTAAAAAAATTCCCTGAAATCGCTGAAGCGGGCAAGCTGGCAAAGGCTTGCCTCCTGCAGGGACTGTGGGAAAAACTCAGCTCTTTCACTATTGTAAAGACTGCATGTAGACAGCTACAAAAGGTATTTCACAGGTTGAAAAGTTTTGACAGTCCCTAAACTCCAGGAGGGCTGCCTGCAGCTTGTGTGAGAGGCTGACCATCCCTTACATCCTCCACACCCCTATGGACGGTATACCTATATCATTCCCCTATTCCCACAATCCTCCCCACCATGTTGTTAATGTTTTGTTTTTGCTTTGGCAATGCTAAATGTATTTGGTCCTGCCAATAAAGCTTTTTTGGATTTGGCTGGCAGGGACAGGAGACACATTACATGCAAGTAGCCTGTGTGATGTGGGACTGCAATACAGATACTCTCTCTGCATTCACCATTGTTTTCCTCCTTACCCTAGTGCTGGCTGGAAGGGGGGCAATCTCCCCCCAGGCAGCATTTCATTCAGAGATTTGTGTCTGGTGTATTCAGGTGAAACACTAGGCTAGCTGATAAAAGTGCAATTAGAGGGCAGGCAAGCTGGTAAATATACACAGCATGATGCAGAGGATGGAGGGTCCGTGGGCAAACATCTGTCTGCTCTCTCCTCTTTGTTATAATGACTGCATATGTGGATAAGGTGTTAAACAAGGTGAAAAGTTTTTGACAGTCCCTAGACTCCAGGAGGGCTGCTTTCTGACTTGTGTGAGGGACTGGCAGGGATATGAGTCCTATTAGAGGCAAGTAGACTCAGTGTGATGTGGGACTGCAATACAGATAAGCTCTCTGCTCCATCTCAGGCTATTCTCAGTCTCTCTCCACTCCTCCTCTTAGTGGGCTAATGCATTCCAAAATCACAATATCAATTGCTAGCAATTAGTGAGTGCAATTTTGTGAAGCGATTTTCAGAGCGATTTCTGAATGAATTGCTCAAAAAAATGCTACATGCAGTATACTTGTGATTTTGAAAAAATCACAACGCTGCTGTGAGAACACCCTCATAGGGTAACATTAGCCAAGCGCTTTTAGAATCACTGTCGATTTGAAAAATGCTCAGAAGCCCTCTTGTTGTGCACCAGCTTTCCCTCATTCACCTTTGTTTCCCTCTTCCCCTAGTGCTGGGTGTTTGTGTCTTCTTGTCAAACAGGAAAGCTAAATAAAAGTGCAATCCTGGTGAGGCAAATTATTATTATTTAGTATTTATATAGCGCCGCCATCTTCCGCAGATGCATATAACCCTGCATCATCTGGCTATCGCTTGCGCTATGTGACACTATGTGGCATATTCCACTGAATTGTCCAAACTAAGTCTATCTCTCGTTCCTCTCTCGGGGAGTTGTTCCAGCGCTGTCCCCCGTTCAAATTTGCTGCTACCAGAATCCCTCAGAAACACTTGTGTCCTTGAGTACTTCCAAAGACAGGCAGCCCCGTAATACGCCAGCGCACTTTTGTGCATGGGCAGTATGGAGCCACCTGTCTTCGGAAGCACTCGGGGACATAAGTGCAAGTGCTTCCGGACCTTTCAGTAATCAGAATTGGTTACTCTGTTGTACTCGTCCAAGCCCTATTTCATACAGCCTTATCAATCCCTGCCATGTACTGATGAGGACCAAAAGTCTGAAACAGGCTGTCTACATATGGGTTTGATATGGCTGTGTAAAACGTAAAACTATAGGCTTGCTATAAACCAGCGGTTCTGGATGCTTGCTTGGCTTAACAAGGGCGAAAAGGGATACTTTGCATATTTAGTGGTAGTGCATTGTAATTGAATTATTGCAAATTTCCTTCTGTTTTAAGAAGGCAAATTACACCAAGCTTTGCTTTTTTAGTAGGAGGGCTTTTTGGTTCCTTTTATCCCCCTATACATTCCTAGTAGTTTGGGTCACCCTGAGCTGCTTGGTTACTCTTTGTTGTAGTGACTGCATGTGTGGATAAGGTGTTAAACAAGGTTTAAATTTTTTTTTACAGTCCCTAGACTCCAGGAGGGCTGCTTTCTGACTTGTGTGAGGGACTGGCAGGGACATGAGTCCTATTACAGGCAAGTAGCCTCAGTGTGATGTGGGACTGCAATACAGATAAGCTCTCTGCTCCATCTCAGGCTATTCTCAGTCTCTCTCCACTCCTCCTCTTACTGGGCTAATGCACGCCAAAATCACAATATCAATTGCTAGCAATTAGTGAGTGCAATTTTGTGAAGCGATTTTCAGAGCGATTTCTGAATGAATTGCTCAAAAAAATGCTACATGCAGTATACTTGTGATTTTGAAAAAATCACAACGCTGCTGTGAGAACACCCTCATAGGGTAACATTAGCCAAGCGCTTTTAGAATCACTGTCGATTTGAAAAACGCTCAGAAGCCCGCTTGGTTGGCACCAGCCTCCCTCATTCACCTTTGTTTCCCTCTCCCCCTAGTGCTGGCTGGCTGTGTCTTCTTGTCATACAGGAAAGCGAAATAAAAGTGCAATCCTGGTGAGGCAAATTATTATTATTTAGTATTTATACAGCGCCGCCATCTTCCGCAGATGCATATAACCCTGCATCATATGGGTATCGCTTGCGCTATGTGACACTATGTAGCATATTCCACTGAATTATCCAAACTAAGTCTATCTCCCGTTCCTCTCTCGGGGAGTTGTTCCAGCGCTGTACCCCGTTCAAATTTGAAATACCTTTCAGGAATCCCCCCCTTAAAAATCCTGCGTTTGCCCCTGTTCCCCCGACCCCCCTACAGTATTCCTTTAAAGAATCTTTATTTTTCGTAAGAGAATAAATAAACATACAATCATTCTATAACATTTTGAATACTAGAAACCTAAAATACCCCAATGATATATTCAAATGAAACAGGGGATCTGAGAAATAAAATGCAACTGTTACATGTGTCTACCCTCACGTGTATGTCCGCCTCAATCTTCAGCAAGTTGAGGGACCCAGGGCCCAATGAGAACTTACCCCCAGGCCTTATACAGTAAAAATCAACAGAGCTGGAGTCAAAGGAAATCCGCACAACTCTAAATATAGGGATTCTTTAACATAAAGACCAGAAAAAACAGAGCCAGAAAAGGAAAGAATACAAGAGAGAAAGGAAAAGGAGAAATATAAAAGGGCAGAGAAACTCGGACTAAGAGACCAGAAAGTTCAGTCCGCCCCTTGAAGCATATTCCAAGCTTGGGCATGAGTCATAAGCTGTTTTTATTGGGGTGGGGGTGGGGGTGGGGGGTGAGGGAAGGGAGGGTTATAAATGTCATCACATAATCAACCAGTCAGGTAGGATACAATCAGAGTTTTTTAGTCATTGGATTCAAGAAATCCAAGCCATGGTAGCCATGTACGTGAACATTGCTCCTCTCTTGTATGTCTGGAAACCATGAGGGATTCCATCGTATGAATAAATGTAAGCTCATGTACCCGTTCCAGAATCATTGGAGGCTGCGTAGACTTCCAATGTCTTGCTATTTGGATGCCTGCAGCCTGGATAAGATGTTTCATGAGAGAACGCTTAAACTTTTTAATAGGTTTTTTCAGTATTATGCAGAAGATAGATGGACACTTGGCAGATATTGTAAGTCTTCCCTTTTCAGATAAAAATGTAACAATCATAAATTAGTTAATGACATAGTTTAAAATGTAAAATAATACACATCCTGCAATCTACTGCTGACATCAAACCAACGTTAATTTAGGTAGTACCTTTAGGTCCCTTTAACACTAGAACTGCAAACCTGCATTGCATTAACCTTTTCTACTGTAAAGTGCTGCCAAAGCAATGCAAGTCAATGGAGCCTTGCACAGTTAATGCGGTGCACTGTGGCAGAAGCTTCCGTTCCAACACAAGAGCTGCAGCACGCTACCACATGCACCATGCATACCGTAATGCAAGTCTATGGGCGGCACAGGACATATGAACGATGGAGCGCAGTGTGGCGCACATGCGCAGACTGATGAGATTCCCGGTGACATACTTCCTGTCCAGCTGGGAGTACTGGGAGTACGACACTGAGTGGGGGCGTGCCTATGCATATGACTGTGCCAGTGCGCTCAGGGTCATATGATTGACGTTTTCTGCGTTGCAATAGGGCAGGAGCATTGCATTGCAAAAAATAAGTATAAAACTGGCCTTAATTAACGACCAGCCAACGGCGGCTGGTCACAGTGGTGTTTCCATGGAAACAGCCGCTCGTTGGCCGTGGCCGTTCCAAGTCAGTTCATGGAGGGAGCCTCCGTGAACAGCCTGTGAGCCTCCGATCGCGGCTCACAGGCAAAATGTAAACACGCGGGGAAGAAATCCCCGGTGTTTACGTCGCACGGCGCTGCTGTCACAGCAGCGCCGTAAAGGAGATCGGTGATCCCCGGCCTCTGATTGGCCGGGAAACGCTGCCGTCTGATAGGCTGAAGCCTATCAGAGGTGGTACAAAATGGATCGCCGTCCTGTACCGCCCATAGAGAGGAGAGGGAGGGAAAGAGAGGGAGGGGGGAATAGCGCTGCAGGGGGGGCTTTGAGGAGCCCCCCCTGCTACACACAGATAGCCGGCGGCGATCAGACCCCCCCCCAGCAGGACATCCACCTAGTGGGGAAAAAAGGGGGGAAGTCTGATCGCCCTGCCTGCCACACGATCTGTGCTGGGGGCTGAAGAGCCCACCCAGCACAGATCATAGAAAACTCATGCGGTCCTTAAAGGGAACCCGAGATGAAGCACCCTTGTGTATTTTACCATATATATCAGTAAGAACATTAGAGAAAACACTTACCATGCTCTTTGTTTCATTCTCACTGCTAAAAGTGTCTGGTATCAGCTGTGATAAGAATCCCGGACTGAGCATTCACTCTGGCTTTTCAGGGAATAATTATAGCTGAGTCCTTATAGCAGAGCCACAAGGGGGCAGGCTTGGGCTTGAAAAGACACCAGAGAAGACAGACTCAGCTATAATCTTTCCGTAGTAAAGCTAGACTGAGCTCAGTCGGGGATTCTTATCAGAGGTGATAACAGTCAGATTAAACAGAAAACAATGAAACAAAGAGCAGATTAGGTGTTTACTGTCATGTTCCCACTGATTTATAAGGTAAAATACAAGAGGGTGCTTCATCTCTGGTTCCCTTTAAGTGGTTAATAACTAGCTGCACATAGTTTTCTTGCAATCTTAAAGCTAAGTTCACACACTCAATCACCATCAAACAATCTATCTCTGGCGGTTAGCTACAAGTGGACACTGTGAGAATACATTTCAATTCAGCAAAGACGGTTTGCTCGTATCGGATCATTAATGGAAATGTCAAAATGAAGACCTGGAAGTGCATAATTTTTCACACATGATTACTTTGAATGGAGTGATAATTAGCTATCTTTCTATACAAAAGACTTAAGGTGCCTATTAATGATGCACCACATGCCCATAAAATGCCCATTAATGGCCGGATTCCTGCTAGTCAATCCAATTAGATTAATGTAATTGATCCATTTTGCATAAAACCTGAGAAAAAGTGAATTGAATTAGGGCCACAGAGTCTTACCTCCTTTGAAATGTTAAAGGCTTCTTCAGTACGTAGGTCTACTCAACCATGGGAGCACTTGACAATCACAACTTGGTAATCACAATCAAAAACAACTCAAAAACAACTCAACTATCTGCCAAAGATCAGCAAGAGGTAATAACAGATTGGGGTGTGTAAAGTAGTCTGCCAGAAAGTCTGTGTTTTTCTCAAGTCTCCCCTGACTGTCAGGACACAGACATGAATTATGAAAGTGTAAATAGGCCAAACCATGCAACCATTCTTTTCTGTACTATTTGATTAATCTCCCCAATGTAAAGAACTTGTTAAGGTCATTATGTGCACTTAAAGAGACACTGAAGCGAAAAAAATATATGATATAGTGAATTGGTTGTGTACTATGAATAATTACTAGAAGATTAGCAGCAAAGAAAATATTCTCATACTTTTATTTTCAGGTATATAGTGTTTTTTCTAACATTGCATCATTCTATAATATGTGCAGATTACACAACACTCAGCATTCAAAATGAGTCTTTCAGAGCAGTCTGTGAAGTAATGAACTCTCCTCTAGCAGAGGAAAAGTAAACAGTACTATAACACTTGAGATAATAAAAGTCAGATAACAGCCCTCTCCACGACTAACTTAGTCGGAGAGCTTAATGGCTTGTTTGCATAGAGATAACAACTGGAGTTTCTCAACTCTTCCTGTACTGGAAACAATTAGACTGATGTATCTGATCTTAATGTTTTATTTCTTAGCTATACTACACATACAAATCATAATATCATCATTTTTTTTTCGCTTCAGTGTCTCTTTAATTGCATACACCTCATTGAATGATGTACATGTGTATACTCGCAGTGGCGTACCTACCGTGGGATGGCAGGTGCGGCCCGCTCCAGGTGTAGCCATGCCTTGGGGTGCCAACTGGGGTGAAATGGGCTTCTGCACACCTAATGGTGCAGACAGAGTTTTGGCAGCAGGCGCCTCTCCAGGCAGCAATCTGCTCTGTGCTGCGTCCTAGTCTTCATGACTATAGCACCCTCTTCCATCATGTTACGTGACAGAGGATGCTCTAATACTATAGATATAATGGTGAAAGGCACTGCACCAATGGTGACAAGATGATGTGCTGGGATCTCCTCTGGAGTCACAAGTGCAATGTATTGTCGTTCAAAAAGATCCGCACCATCAACATAGAAACTTTAATGGTTAAAAATAATAAAATCCATGTGTGGGTACAAACACAGATGTCTGTGTTTGTACCCACACATGGATTTTATTATTTTTAACCATTAAAGTTTCTATGTTGATGGTGCGGATCTTTCTAATACTATAGATAGACATGTAGGACAGAGCAGATCGCCACCCAGAGCGCCATAGGTCAGCCTATACATATCCCCCAAATAACAGGCAACTACCCCCCCCCCCCCCAAAAAAAAAAGAATGTAACCAGGTAGCAGAATGTCCCCTAGATAATAATTAGAATCTGTATTGAGAACAGCAAGGATTCTATAGGGAAGCACCCCGAGTAAGAGGCACCCATGGCACATGCTATACCTGCACCCCTGTAGATATGTCTCTGTGTACTTCCCTGGCAATATTTCAGAGCACTGCGCATAAAAAGAAACAGATAGCGTGCATCTTCCGTCTTAAGCATACACATTTATTGCCAGTGTTCACCATCAAAATGGATTCTGTGCATAGCATATTCCATGATTGCATATGAAGCCTGCAAATATTGTAAACGTGATACCTTGTAATTCCAGGTGTAGGCCTGTCAGCATGGGAGGTGGGAGTGCGGGACAAGTGTGGGCCTGGCGATGGCCGTTTCGCGTCCTCCTGGATGCTTGGTCACGCCGTGTTCCACTGCAGGCCGGCGCTGTAAAGCCACTGTATACATACGGGAGGGTCCGCCTCCACTATGGCGTCACAGCGCTGGCCGTGATTGGGGCTCAAAGTTCCACCAATGGGAGAGCCGGAAACGTCACATGACGCGGACGGTGCCCGGCGGGGAACAGTCCATGCGGACAAACAGTCGCATAAACATGCGTCTCATGCGGCTCACCTACAGCACATCCGTAATTCCATCGCACTGCTGTGGAGACCCCATGCTGGGTAAAAAACACCAGTAGAGAGCGCTAATGTTTTATGCTCTGTTCCCCATCTGGCATTTCGCTAGCATCAGGCACGTACATTTCCGATACCATTAAATAGGCGCCTCCAGCTCATCCATCGGGGGGAAAATTAGTGATAGTGCATAAAGTGACATACCATTAAAATTAAATACTGGGGCTAAGGAACAAGAACTTTACAAGTACATTCAACCTATCTCTGGACCGTCACTCCAACTTTTGGAACATTTAGTTTCAAGCGGGCAAAAAGGGAATGGAAAGGGACAAGGGAAAGACATCACGGCCAACCTTGGCCGCGCCAGACATGTAGACAGGGCATTCTTAATTCAGGACCATTAGATATACAAATATTGACTCAAAAATTGCACATACTGATGACCAGCGGAATGTTCATACCTGACACCAATAATTTATACAAGTATGAGTATAACTCTACAACACAAGGTTTCTTCATAAACCGGCACCTAGATTAATATCGATTGACAATTATGGATCTAAAGTGCTTGAGAGCTCCACTTTATCATTAAGGCCTAGGGGTCCCAGGGCTTCAGTTTGTAAGATCAACCAGGTCTCCCTTCTCAACAATAACCTATCCCTGTTGCCACCCCGTCTTGCCTTATCTATCCTCTCTAAGCCCGCAAATTTCAATCCCTTGACATCCCCTTTATATTTTTCCCTCATATGTGCAATGAAACGAGCACAGCCTTTGCCACTTTTGACTGATCCTAAGTGCTCCCCCGCTCGTTCCTTTAACGGGCGCGTAGTTTGACCTATATAAAACCGTTTGCAGGGGCAAAAAAGGACATAGACAACATACTTGGTTTGACAAGTGATTAGGTCATTAACCATCAACCATTCTTTTCCTACTTGTAAACACTTCTGGGAAATCATATGGGGGCAGAACTTACAATGTCCACATCGATAGTTGCCCTTTGGCATATCTCTAAACGCCACCCTCGGGTGGCGTTTAGGAGGGCACCAACACTTGAGGACATGCTCACTAACAGTGAGTTTGTTTCTCCTAAGAAAGATACATGGTTGAGTAGAGATATGCCAAAGGGCAACTATCGATGTGGACATTGTAAGTTCTGCCCCCATATGATTTCCCAGAAGTGTTTACAAGTAGGAAAAGCAGGGATGGTCGTAGGCAGCCAACTTCGCTACGCTGGAACTACGCGTATTTTTACGCAAATACGCTTCGCAATCTACGGCTCCGAAATCAGCCACTTCGCTCCGTTAGCATATCGTAGACTACGCATTAAATACGCAAGCTTCACGTATTGCGTAGCGTAGTTGATGCGACCGCTTATGCCCTTATGCGGAAAAATTTCCGCAATAATCTGCTAACTATGCGCATACACAAACTAATTTAAGCATACATTCCAACATCCAATGCGAAATTGTATGCGTACAAAGGGCAATAAAATTTCTGCGCATGCGCAATGACCCATATCAATGCAGTTACCGCACGCGTAGTTGACTTCGCAATACATACGTCAACTACGCGTAGCGGGCGATGCTACGCATAGCGGGACTACGACTACGCGGAAATGCGTAAGTGTAGTTCTAAAACTTCGCCTACGAACTACGATGCGTAGTTGCGTACTACGATGCGTAGATTCGCGCTGGCGTAGTTTACGAGCAACCCTTAGGAAAAGAATGGTTGATGGTTAATGACCTAATCACTTGTCAAACCAAGTATGTTGTCTATGTCCTATTTTGCCCCTGCAAACGGTTTTATATAGGTCAAACTACGCGCCCGTTAAAGGAACGAGTGGGGGAGCACTTAGGATCAGTCAAAAGTGGCAAAGGCTGTGCTCGTTTCATTGCACATATGAGGGAAAAATATAAAGGGGGTGTCAAGGGATTGAAATTCGCGGGCTTAGAGAGGATAGATAAGGCAAGACGGGGTGGCAACAGGGATAGGTTATTGTTGAGAAGGGAGACCTGGTTGATCTTACAAACTGAAGCCCTGGGACCCCTAGGCCTTAATGATAAAGTGGAGCTCTCAAGCACTTTAGATCCATAATTGTCAATCGATATTAATCTAGGTGCCGGTTTATGAAGAAACCTTGTGTTGTAGAGTTATACTCATACTTGTATAAATTATTGGTGTCAGGTATGAACATTCCGCTGGTCATCAGTATGTGCAATTTTTGAGTCAATATTTGTATATCTAATGGTTCTGAATTAAGAATGCCCTGTCTACATGTCTGGCGCGGCCAAGGTTGGCCGTGATGTCTTTCCCTTGTCCCTTTTCATTCCCTTTTTTGCCCGCTTGAAACTAAATGTTCCAAAAGTTGGAGTGACGGTCCAGAGATAGGTTGAATGTACTTGTAAAGTTCTTGTTCCTTAGCCCCAGTATTTAATTTTAATGGTATGCCACTTTATGCACTATCACTAATTTTTCCCCCGATGGATGAGCTGGAGGCGCCTATTTAATGGTATCGGAAATGTACGTGCCTGATGCTAGCGAAATGCCAGATGGGGAACAGAGCATAAAACATTAGCGCTCTCTACTGGTGTTTTTTACCCAGCATGCGGGCTCCACAGCAGTGCGATGGAATTACGGATGTGCTGTAGGTGAGCCGCATGAGACGCATGTTTATGCGACTGTTTGTCCGCATGGACTGTTCCCCGCCGGGCACCGTCCGCGTCATGTGACGTTTCCGGCTCTCCCATTGGTGGAACTTTGAGCCCCAATCACGGCCGGCGCTGTGACGCCATAGTGGAGGCGGATTCTCCCGTATGTATACAGTGGCTTTACAGCGCCGGCCTGCAGTGGAACACGGCGTGACCAAGCATCCAGGAGGACGCAAAACGGCCGTCGCCAGGCCCACACTTGTCCCGCACTCCCACCTCCCATGCTGACAGGCCTACACCTGGAATTACAAGGTATCACGTTTACAATATTTGCAGGCTTCATATGCAATCATGGAATATGCTATGCACAGAATCCATTTTGATGTTGAACACTGGCAATAAATGTGTATGCTTAAGACGGAAGATGCACGCTATCTGTTTCTTTTTATGCACAGTTCAAGTTTCTTCCTTCAATTTGTGGAGCGGAGCACACGTCTTGCACAAGCATTATTTGCAGCATATAGCCTGTCAGCAATAAATTGACCACTTTGGGCACACCATACTAGCACAAAAACTGGAAGCAACACACCTCTTAAAGGAGAAGTGCCACGCCATCCTGTTTCTTCTTAAATAACAATATTTCAGAGCACTCCTAGTTTATGGTGGTATGTGAGTACTAGGATACTTTGTCCAATACAATATTTCTCTCTGTACTGCAAGAGCTGGGCACTGAGTATTCTGGTGGCCCGCTAATGCTGGGAATACACGGTTCGTTTTTGCCTTCGTTTAAACCTTCGTTTCGATTGTGCCTTTTGTCCTTTTCGATCCCGAAATAATCAGTCATACGGTTAATATCACCACCCACGGTTTAGTTTTTTTTCCGATTCTGATGGTTTCGTTTTTCCAATGATCGAAGGCTGCAAAGAAACGAAACGAAAATCCCTTTTTACAGGGACGGACTAACATAAACGAATATATAATCGATCTGAACAGCCATCAAGCCTACCAATGGCTCGATTAGATGGATAAAGAGAGATAATATCAAACATGTTCGATCACTAGTCGTTCGTTTTTGGGGTCTATTAATCGAAACTATAATGAGATTATGACTATTTTCACATACGTTTTCAACACTCGATTCGTTTACCGAACGAATCGAAGGTTTAAACGAAGGCAAAAACGAACCGTGTATTCCCAGCATTAAAGGGAACTGAGCACATTCTCTTTCACTGGAATCTCTCCTGGCATAAAAGCTGCCATGTTTTCCCCTCCCCGCTTCACATTCCTTATTTACAGAAGTCAGAGATGCTATCTTGACACTTTGACACACACAATGGGCCTGATTCACAAAGCGGTGCAAACACTTTGCACGCCTGTGAAAAGCCCTTTATCACGCCTAAACTTAGTTTAGACGTGATCTGAAGGAATTCGCGCGAACTCCCGCGTGCAAAGTGCTTTGCGCGAAGTGCCCATTAAGCCCTATGGGACTTTGCGCGCGCGCGTACGCACGCAAAACTTTGCGCGCGGGAGCTTCGCGCGAGTTAGAGCACAAAGCGGTGATAACTTTGCTAGTGCAAAGGTTATCACGCCTAAAGTCTTTTAGGCGTGATAACTGAGTTATCACCGCTTTGTGAATCAGGCCCAATGTCTTTGAAGAAACAGACCTAATTACTCACCCCCTTTGTTAATGAAAAGGTATTGTTTACGTCTTGGTAATTAGCTCAATAAAACAATTCGCTTACTGAAGTCTCTGCGGTTGGGGACGGTCAGGCAGGCCTGCTGAAACAGGCTAATAAAACTACTTTGAATGTAAAATACAAGGTAAAATGAAAGTTTATTTTAATAATGAAACAGATTGTTGGCATGCATTTTTCATGTGCTATACAAATGTTCTGAGTGCTAAAAAAGGTGTTCGGTTCACTTTAATGCTGTATGAGGCCTGTAACCCCTGTTCAAGAAGCCCCTTCTGAGGATGTGGAGTTGAAGCTCCCTTTCTTTAGTGTTCAAACAAAAGTGGTTGTAGCCCAAGGCCTGGCAGAGGATGACTGCTTTCTTGGCATGTGGTGGGTGGAATGCAAAAGTTAAGAGAAAGAAAGCCCATATGACTAGCACCACTCAAAAGTATAACAAAGTTTATTCACAAATTGTATATATAACTACAAATACATATGACATATTGGAGTGTCAAAAACATAGATAAAAACAATTAAAACCGACCGAATGGTCGTATGTAGTAGCAGCTGCAAACAATCATGTCCATATAGGTGATGAAAAGTAAGGTTATGAAACCACCATATATATCACAAGACAATGGCAATATATGCCCAAATAATTGCCTCAGTGTGCATCTAAATAGAGCACACAAAAGGTTGAACCCGGGTTCAGTAAAGTGCAACATATACAAATAAACACAAATACATACACATTAATACATATATAGTGTAACGTGCAAGTTGTCAATACTGACATATATCATGTGCAAAATGAGCAAGGAGGCTGCTATATAAACCAATCACCCAGAGGCAGCCTATATTCTGGAGTGCATAGAGAAAAGAGAAGTGAAAAAAATGAAGGAGAAATACTTAGCCCGGGTAGACCAAGGAGGCTGAAACAGTGCAGCTGCAGATATGAGGGAGTCCCTTCAAGACAGTCCCGCAAGCTCCGCGGGCGTCACCCCGCTTTGGAAGGAGAGGAGAGGGATACCATGATACCATTTTTTTCACTTCTCTTTTCTCTATGCACTCCAGAATATAGGCTGCCTCTGGGTGATTGGTTTATATAGCAGCCTCCTTGCTCATTTTGCACATGATATATGTCAGTATTGACAACTTGCACGTTACACTATATATGTATTAATGTGTATGTATTTGTGTTTATTTGTATATGTTGCACTTTACTGAACCCGGGTTCAACCTTTTGTGTGCTCTATTTAGATGCACACTGAGGCAATTATTTGGGCATATATTGCCATTGTCTTGTGATATATATGGTGGTTTCATAACCTTACTTTTCATCACCTATATGGACATGATTGTTTGCAGCTGCTACTACATACGACCATTCGGTCGGTTTTAATTGTTTTTATCTATGTTTTTGACACTCCAATATGTCATATGTATTTGTAGTTATATATACAATTTGTGAATAAACTTTGTTATACTTTTGAGTGGTGCTAGTCATATGGGCTTTCTTTCTCTTAACTTTTGCATCTGGTTCCTTTGAGCCCTAGCACACTCTTTTTCTAGTGTTGCGGACAATACATCACTTATGTGGTGGGTGGAAGCTGACATTTCTCAGGTAAGGAGTAAGGACATCTACCTGTGGACTTCGGGTACACAGTGGAGGTGATTGTTTTCGGTTTCAATAATTTTTATTAAAGGATTTTCAAATTTTTACAGTCATATGAACAATGACAATATGCAAAGACGTCAACTTTAACTTTAACATCACACTGTATGTATATAAATACATACAATATACAATTTACATAGTTGCAAAATAGAATTTAAACAATGTTTACATAGTAATATAAGTCATACCTTATTTTATGATAATCTATATCAGTATAACACATTACAGTACAATACAGTACAACATCTATTAGGTGGGTCTGCATGCAGTAATATTTGGATTTCTTAATGGTTCAATGAAGAAAGCTATTCTATGTCATTGTAGAGTCTAAATAATTCTTCAGCTGGGTGTTATTTACTTCAGTAGTGTTGAATTTGGATGAAATTAGATTTCTAAACGTTTACAAAATGGCTCATTTTGTTGTAATTCTTCATTAAATAGATGTTCAACTAGGAAGACCATATCCACGTATCAATTATCCTATCAAAACCACTATGTTGAACCAAGATGTCTGGAAAATGGGGGATTTAACCACCCTACTGAGATTCCAGACATCTCAAGGTTCTGATTTCCAAGGGAAGAGGTTGTGGACATAGATCTACCAAAATGATCTTCCTTTGTGTTTGAGGTTAAACCTTTAATGATCATATGAACCTTATGATATTTAATAAAATCATCCTTATCCATGTCTTGTATATATACGATCTTTCTTTATGACTCTATTACTCATTGCATCATATTTGTTGTTGTAATTAGGTGAAGTGAAGTTCCTCTCAACCCGGAAAATGGGGGAATTAACCTCCCTACAGAGATTCCGGGGAGTGGAACTTAAATAATTAACCAATATGATACATGTCGAGGAGTATATGGCATTAGCCAATTTCAAGAATATCCTTTATAGGTCTTAACAGAGCATATTAGTATGAGTCAACCAAACTAAATTAACTAACTAGACTAAAACTAAACTAAACTAAACTAATTAGACTAGTCTACATAGTGTATTGTCTTTACATGTCCCAGTATCTTCCAGTATATCTTTTCTGTAAATGGGTAACGTACACGGATCCATACGGTTGATGGCAAGGTGAGTCTTGTGGGTTCCCTAATGAGAGGGGTCATTCCCTGGTAAGAGTATGAAAGCAGCTACGTGTCTGCATCTATATCCACACTCTACTGATGTTAGTAGAGCTTTAAAACTCCAACAGTTTGGATTTGGTATAAATAATAGGCCATAAACTTGCCCTTCTAAGGAACGGCTGCAGGGTGCCACACTTGATGGCCCAAGATTTTTCGGCTAGGAGATTAGATTCCACTTGTCTAAGTATGTCATCAATTCTTGGAACAGTCAGTGATTTCCAGTTACTTGCTATTAAGGATCTTACTGTAATAAAAATGTGATTCATTATCAGCCGTTCCCTAGGGGGCAGGTCCATTATTCCTATATGAAGTAAACCCATACTGGGGGGAATTGTATTAAGGGATACAGGAAGTTGTTTAAAAAGGATGTTAATATCTGACCACATCTTCTGGAGTTTAGGACAGCTCCAGAAAATGTGCATGAGAGAACCTACATGGTTACATCCTCTCCAACAGATAGGGGATGTCTTGGGATCAAATTTAACAATTTTTTCTGGTGTCATGTACCAATGCCAGGTACATTTAAGAAAACTCTCTTGATGATTAATACAATGTGAAGATTTCCTCAAAGATTTATATGCCAATTCCCAATCCTCTTGTCCTATGTCAACTTGAAGAAGCTCTTGCCATTTATCCATCTGCCATCTGGGTGTTTCATCTTTTAGTTCAATTAATGACTTATATAGAGTGGGGATGCCTTTGAGGTTTGGTTTATCTGGCTGAAATAGTTTCCTAATTTTAGGTGGGAATGCTAATGGAGTAAGAGAATGTCTAGCTAAAAAGGTGTGGATTTTGAGATATGTAGGTTTATCTGCTTTAGGTATATCATAAGTTGCCACTAAGTCTTCAAATGACCTAATGCCAGAGTCTGTCAATAAATCTTCTATGTTGTTAATGCCACAACCCATTCACTTACAGCGGTAATTAAAGATATAGAATCAATTTTAGAACTCTGGTCATCTGATGACCAGAGTTCTAAAATTGATTCTATATCTTTAATTACCGCTGTAAGTGAAGTCAATGGGGTTGGAATATTAATGGCCATTGGGTCTTTTTTTGAGATTTTCGTTAATTCTTTTAAAACTCTTAGCATATTAGCTGAAATAGGGTTCTTAAGTTTTGGTTGGACCTTCCAGACCAGTCTGGATTCCAAAAAGGATTTGTATGAACCATAAGGTAATTGTTCTTCCTCTATGTTATACCATTGTTTAGTTGTATCGTTCATCCAGACTGTTCTAGAATGTTCAATTATTGTTGCCTGATAATATTTTTCAATGTCTGAGACTCCAAGACCTAAGTTTGGGGTAGGGAGTGATAATATTTTGTTCGAGAACCTAGAATGTCTGTTTATCAAAATAAATTTATTAAGTACACTTTGTAAGCTAGCAAAAAAATTTTGAGGAACTCTAATTGGGAGGTTTCTAAAGAGGTAAAGTAATTGTGGGAGTATCATCATTTTAAAAGCATTGGATCTTCCTAACCATGAGAATTCTAGTTTTGCTAGGGCGTCTAAACGGGACTTCAATTTGGTTATCCATGGGTCGTAATTTTCTTTATAAAGTTGAGCAATTGTAGTAGTAATATGAACACCCAGATATTTAATAGATTTATTTGACCAGGAGTATTGGCAAGAGTTCTTCAGCCTGTCTATAGTAGACAATGGTACATGGCAGGGGAGAATTACTGTTTTACTATTATTTAATTTATAATATGATACTTTTGAGAAATGGTCTAATTCAATTGTTAAATTTGGAAGGGATATCAGAGGTTTTTGTAAGTACAAAAGTACGTCATCAGCATACAAGCCTAACTTGGTACTAGTTTTTGTCAGAGGTATACCATGTATTTTAGGATTATCTCTGATTTTTTGAGCCAAGGGTTCGATGGACAATACGAATATTAGTGGAGATAAGGGACAACCTTGGCGAGTTCCATTATTTATATTGAAGGGCGATGATATTGAACCAGAGGTGGACACTCTAGCCGAAGGTTGCCCATATAGTGCTAAAATAGCTCTGTGGAGGAAGCCTGTCAAACCAAATTTTGTTAAAGTTTTGGATAGATATAGCCAGTTGACTCTGTCAAACGCCTTCTCCGCGTCTAAGACGACAAGGAGAGTAGGCGTCTGACAGAGCCTAAGTTTGTGTAGTAACGCAAGGACCTTTCTGGTACTATCACTGGTTGTTCTTCCTCTAATAAAGCCTACTTGATCCGGGTGGATCAGCTGTGGTATCAGGGGGGCGAGTCTATTTGCAATGACCCTGGCATAGATCTTAATGTCGGTATTCAATAACGAAATCGGTCTATAACTGCCAGGGTCAGTTGGATCTTTCCCATCCTTGGGAATAGTGGAAATCATAGCAGAGAGATTTTCTTTGGGGAAGGCACCGAGGGAGGCAACCTCATTGAACATATCAGTGAGAGGTTTGGAAAGAATGTCAATACATTTCTGATAATAATCATTTATAAAGCCGTCCACCCCCGGTGCCTTATCCTTTTTTAAAGACTTTATAGCGGATTCGACTTCCTGCTGGCAAAAGGGCACTCCTGTGTGTTTTTGTTCAAATTCATTGAGGGACGGTAGATTAACAGAATCTAGATATCTATCAATTTCAATTGATGAAGGGACATGTGTGTTAGGATCAGATTCCAGATTATAGAGAGATTCGTAATATGAGGCTAGGGCATCGGCAATATCTTGTGGGTGATGTACTAAATCATTAGTTTGAGGGTTTTTTGATTTTTATTATGCGCTGGTATATTCGTTTCCCTTTAATTTTTCTGGCCATAGCTTTACCGGCTTTATTTTTTTCATAGTACCATGTCTCTTTTAATACTGTTTGCCATTTATCGTACTGATGGTATAGGCAGTCTGCTAGATTTTGGCGATTCTCTTCTAAAGTTGGGATTAGTTCTATTTTGTTTTTAGTGAAGATATCTGATTCAAGGCTTTTGATTTTTTTTAATAATAGGTCTGTTTTTTCCCTATATTTTCTCTTCTGTATGGCACTATATTTAATGAAAACACCCCTCATGAAGGCCTTATGGGCATTCCACAGAGTTGTCTCAGAGACTTGTTTATTGTTATTGAATTTAAAGTAGTCTTTGAGTTCAGATTTTATATGGGGGAATGAATGCTCTGAATTTAGTACATATTTATTCATCTTCCAGTTCCTATAAGATTGGGAGGAATTCTGTAGTTGAAGTTTAATAACGAGGGGAGAATGATCCGACCAGATTCTAGGGCCAATATCTATGCTCGATATTAGTGGAAGAGAGAACCTATTTGCCAGACAGTAGTCGATCCTAGAGAAGGAATTATGGATAGTGGAGTAAAAGGTATATTGCCTTTCTGTAGGGTGAAGACACCTCCACACATCAAAGAGTTCAGACTTGATAAGAGTTGATTGAATTGTAGCTGGAGGTCTCTTTCGACTGAAGGTACAATCTATCTTCAAGTCAGCTACTGCGTTAAAGTCTCCTGTAACAAACAGGGAGCCTTTTGCAAATTTGTTAATTGTAATTAATTTTTTGTTTAGGTAGCTCACTTGATGTGTGTTGGGTGCATAAATATTTGCAATCGTTATGTCCTGTGAGTTAATTTTACCATTAATAACCACCATCCTACCATCTTTAAAAGTATGGGCTTTTTCCACCAGTAATCCAATGGAGTCTTTAACTGCAATAAGAACTCCAGCTTTTTTCTTTTTTGAAAGAGTTGAGTGGTAAATTTGGGAGTATTGGTGCAGTTTAAATTTTTTTGCACCCAACTCATTCAAATGGGTCTCTTGTATACATACTATATCTATTGACTCTTCCTTGGTTAGTTTCTGCAACAAATAACGTTTCCTGTGGGAATTCAATCCTCGAACATTTAGGGACAACACCTTAATTTCTTGCGACATATATTTTTAGTAAACCACGCTTCACAATATTCACAAGGATCATATCAACCGTATGGGTATTATCAGGTACACTTACAAAATATTCTTTAGTTTTGCTGAGAAGACTGCTTTCCAGATTTCTGTGGATGAGATAAGAAGGACAAAAGAGACAAGAAGGAATCTGGGACAATTCCAAGAAAGTATTTAGAAACAAACCATAACTATAACTATAACTATAGTTGAGTTGAAGGCTTAGACCAGAACCATAGCTTATGTAAGCTAGGTCCGGAAAAGTTATGAAGTTCAGTACTGCTGGAAAAACAAAAATAACAAAAATAACAACAGCAGTATACATAATAACTGTCTCTATTGAGAACAAACAGTTCACCTGGGGTATGACCTAACGGTCAAAAGTCCACCGATGTGGACACAGGTCAAGACAGTTCTCCTCCAAGGGGTGTGAAGAAAAAGGAACCTTGAGGGGAAAAGTCTGCTGAGGGGAATAAACAAGTTTGTGGCTGAACACCCGCTGCTTAAGAACCTGAAGAAGCCACTGCAGAATCTCTTACCTCTTCTTGGTCGGGTGGTTTGGTGGTGTCCATGGGTTGTTGAATGGAGCTCCTGGGTTGTTGTCTCGGAGAAGATAGCTGCTTAGATAAAGAAACTTGATAGATAGGTCTATCTTTTTTCGGGTCTCTTGGGATGAATATAGGGATGTTCCACTTTGCCAAAAGATCCTTTGCCTCTTCAGGACTCCTAGCAACATGAGTTGTTCCACGATCTCTGATTAGGAGCTTTGTTGGGAAGCCCCAGGAGTATTCAATCTTTTGGTGTCTCAGAGTAGTGGTGACTTGGGAGTAGCTTCTTCTTGTTTGTAGGGTTATTTGTGAGAGATCTTGGTATAAGGACAGATCTTGGTAGGGATTTGGGAGTTTCTTCCCCCCCCTAGTAGCAGATAGCAGCATCTCTTTGATGTGAAAAAAGTGAATGCGGGTGATAACGTCTCTTGGTAGGTGTTTGGCAATATGGTTTGGTTTAGGCAGCCTGTGGGCCCTGTCGATTGTCACGTCTGCTTCAGATAATGTAGGGAAAGTTGTTTTGATCAGATCCTTCACATAGTCCTTTAAGTCATCATTGGAAACCGTTTCTGGAACTCCTCTTATCTTTATGTTGTTTCTACGGTTTCTGTCCTCGCTGTCTACGATTTTTTCCTTCATCCAACGATTTTCCTTAACGAGCTCTTTGTGCGCGACTACTAATACATTATGGGCCACTCTCATCTCTGCGATACAGTCTTCCAGTTTGGTGATCCTCGAGTCTGTTTCTCCCGCAAATTGTGACATTTGATGAATTAGCATTTTCATGTCGCCTCTAACTTCTGCCGAATCTGCTTGCATACTTGATCTGAAGGATATCATGAAGTCCTTAAAGAACTTTTGTGAAATCGGTTGCTCTGTGGCTGGAAAGGACATCAATGGGTCTGGGATATTACCTGCAGAAGGTTGTTTGGTAGGTGGAAGTGGTAGTGGATGATTTCTGTATTCTTCCTGGGTCTCTGTGCTATTTTCCGCATTAATGTCCGCATGGCTACCCATCTGATTGCCTGGAGTATGCGTACGAATTTCCGCATTGGCAGCATGCCTGTACGCATGGCTTACGGTTTGTCCACGTGAAATTTCCGCCTGGCCAGCATGATTGTACGTGTCCGGTACGGAAAAGTCCGCATGGATGTCCGCATGAGCGCCCGCTGATGCGTACCTTGTTCCCGGCGGCTTCAGAGGGCTCCGTTCTCTCATGTCGGCGGAACGCTGATCTTCCTCTTCATCACTGTTCTCCTCATCATAAGACAGCTTCCCCCTAGCGAATGGGGTGAGGAGAGGGGCAAAACGATTCCTCTGTGCTAGTGGAGAGGGAGTATGATAGGAGGCCTCACTGTGCTGTGGATGACGGCGGCCATCTTGCCTTCCTTCTTCATATCTTTCAGCAAGCTTTCTGGGGACAGGAGTGATGTTTCTTCTCCCAGATTTCACCTGTCTGTACTCCCAGTCGTGCTCTGAGTGTTCACCCATCTTCCTGGTGCGAAACAGGGGCTCCTTAGGGTGCTTTGGGTCGCTTTACAGGGTGTTCAGGCAGAGAGCTGTGGAATCAAGCAGCCATCAGCTTCTGCAGCCAGCCACGCCCCTCGAGGTGATTGTTTTCAATGGTTATGTCAAGAAGGTGTATGTGTAAGGTGGGCTGGCTAATTTTTAGTTTGATGGTGAAGTGAAGTTCTAATGCTCTAATGGTTGAATAGACATAAATATTTATGAGGTTCCTTTCAAAAGAGGTAAAGAACATTTACTTTTGTATGGTTCAGATAAAGTTCTATATCCTTGTAAGGGATTGCGGAGATGCCGCCGCATCAGAGAGTGGCATGGCGGCTATCTCCGCGTCTCAGCCGGCGGTTTCCACCGCGCAGATACATGATGGAATTATGCCTGGGATTGTGGGGAACGAGGAGGAAGCCGCCGCAGCACCGAGCAGCATGGCGGCTGTCTCCGCGTCTCAGCCAGCGGCTTTCGCCGCATGGTCGCATGGTGGAACTTTGCCTGCTCCTTCAGTCGCACATAGACTGAGGTCTACGCAGGCGCGTGCGCACAGACAGGATCTTTATGCAAGCAGAAGGGGAGTCAGCTGATCAGCCGGTCAGCTGACTCCAGCACTGATCCTGATTGGCTGAGTGACGGGGGTGGTGCTTAGGAGCACTCCCAGTATATATAGAACAGGCCTGTCAGTTCTTCCTCGTCTGCTGTTGCATATGCTACGTGTTAGCACTCAGACCCATAGTCAGATCCGAAAGTGTGCCTAGAACCAGCAGGAGCTGGGGATCCACACTTAGACAGATTCTGTTGATAGCTTAAAGTACTAAATTTAATTTTATTATTTGTTATGACCCTCTGCTAGCCTTGACTACTCTTCTGTCTTGTGATTCTGTGTCTTTGCCTATCTGATCCAGTTTCCGATTTGGCTATCCCTCACTCTGATTCTGTCTTCCGCCTTTGTACCATATCTGTCCGTGTGTTGCCGAACCTGCTTGTCTGACTCCTCTGCCCTCACCAGGGAGCTAGTCCTGGTGAGGGGTTCTCAGTTTAGTAATCATCTGCTCCTCAGGTTGATAGCTGCAGTATAGTCTGAATCACCTGCTCCTCAGGTTGATAGCTGCAGCATAGTCTGAATCACCTGCTCCTCAGGTTGATAGCTGCAGTATAGTCTGAATCACCTGCTCCTCAGGTTGATAGCTGCAGTATAGTCTGAATCACCTGCTCCTCAGGTTGATAGCTGCAGTATAGTCTAAATCACCTGCTCCTCAGGTTGATAGCTGCAGTACAGTCTTAATCACCTGCTCCTCAGGTGACTAGCTATCATTATATGCTGTCTGTGTCTCCTGCCCCTCAGGGGATCACCTGTTGCAGTAAAGTCGGAATCACTCGCTCCTCGAGTGATCTCGCTACATTGTCTTACTGTGCATCACCCGCTCCTCGGGTGAACCTATCATTACTCCTCTGACTTTCCATCTTGCTGGAATACTGATTACTGTGTTGATTAGAGATACCCCCTTCACCAGCTCCTCTGGACAGTGGGTATCTCCATCTATATTTACTGTTGCACCAAACACCATCTTACATCTTTGTATCCTGTGTGTCTTGCTATACTTGTATTATTGGTGATTCTGCAGATCACCACATAATCAGGTATAACATCTGTATTATTGGTGATACTGCAGATCACCAATAATCAGAAAATCTGTTCTGGCTGACACCGATCGTTACAGAACAGCAGACCAAACATTATGGACGCACTGCGTAGTCATGTTGAAGTCCTGACCACCACGGTAAACAATCTTTCCGGGGTGATCATTAACCAACAAACCCAGATTACACAACTATCTGGGACAGTTCAGGTACTTCAGACGACTATCGATGCAGTGCGATCCCCTCCAGTAACAGACCTTTGCATGCCTGTACCAGAGAAGTTTTCTGGACAGAGATCTGATTTTCAGAATTTTAGAAATCGTGTGTTATCTTACTTTGAGTTAAGGCCTAATCTGTCAGGGTCTGAGGTCCAAAGGGTAACATTTATAAAGACACTTTTGACAGGAGATTCACAAACATGGGCATATGGTCTGCATGCAGAGCATGAGGCTTTATCCTCAGTTCAGGAGTTCTTTAAGGCCATGGCCGTTATTTACGATGATCCGGACGTGGCTATTACAGCTGAGAGGAAGCTAAAAACTCTTAGGCAAGGTCGTAATCCGGTGGAGAGTTATGCCGCTGAATTTAGGAGGTGGGCTGTGTCAGCTAGATGGGGAACGTATGCTTTATTAGATTGTTTTCTGTCAGGGTTGTCTGATGCAGTCTCTGATTTGATACTAGGGCATCCTAAGCCTGAATCCCTGGATGAGGCAACTTCGTTGGCCGTGCGGATTGATCGCCGCATTCGCTATCAAAAACTAACCCGTGGAAAAAATGCTTTAAGATCTATTTCCTTTGCCTCTTCTCCACCTCCGTCATCACAAGATGAGCCGATGCAAATCGGTCATTCTAGGTTAACTCCAGTGGAAAAGAATCGCAGAAGGTCAGAGAGACTCTGTTTATATTGTGCTGAGGAGGGTCACATTGTCCAGAATTGTCCTCAAAAGTCGGGAAACGCTGACGCCTAGGTGTAGTCAGAGGTAATGCCCTAGGCGAGCCGTCAGTACCTCTAAACAACAATCGCTTGCTCCTTCCCTGCTCTATTACTTGGGAGGGTCGGACCACGCCCACAGAAGCATTTGTAGATTCAAGTTCTGCAGCCAATTTTATAGATTATGACTTCGTGAAAAAATTGGGGATTCCCTTGCTCCCATTAGACCGTCAGATTCTGATCACGGCAGTAGACGACTCTCCGCTACAATGTAGACAGCCTCTTTCTCAGACACCCTTGTTATTGTGTGAAACAGGGGCTCTACATAAGGAGAAACTACAGTTCTTTGTCCTGCAAATGGCAACTTCCACCATAATCCTCGGAATGCCTTGGTTGCAACTTCACTCTCCTCAGATTGACTGGGCCTCAGGTCAACTACAGAGCTGGTCAGCCCATTGTCATCATCACTGTTTGGAGAAAGTTGCTGTTTGTACCACCAAGGTTCAGGTGAAAGGAGTGCCAGTGCAGTATGCAGAATTTTCTGATGTGTTTTGCCCCAAATCAGCAGATAAACTCCCGCCACACCGGAGTTTTGACTGTCCCATAGAGCTGAGATCAGGTTGTATGCCCCCTAGAGGTCATCTCTATAATCTGTCAGGGCCAGAGAAGCTGGCAATGCAGGAATACATTAAGGAAAACTTGGCCAAGGGCTTTATCCGTCCTTCCCGGTCACCTGCTGGGGCTGGGTTCTTTTTTGTACAGAAAAAGGATGGTGGGCTTCGACCCTGTATTGACTATCAGGGGTTGAATAAGATCACAGTAAAGAATCTTTATCCACTACCGTTGATTGACGATTTGTTTGCCCAAGTTACCAATGCCAGTATTTTTTCTAAGTTGGACTTACGAGGAGCATACAACCTTGTACGCATTAGGGATGGTGATGAATGGAAGACGGCGTTCAACACGCCCGACGGGGACTACGAGTATCTGGTCATGCCCTTCGGGTTGTGAAATGCCCCTGCCGTCTTCCAAGAGTTGATCAACGAGGTCTTCAGAGAAGTTCTGGGAAAATTTGTGTTAGTATATCTGGACGATATACTGATTTTTTTCACCCAATCTGACTGAACATCGGAAACATGTGAAGTTTGTGTTAAGAAAATTGAGGCAGAACTCCTTGTATGCCAAATTAGAGAAGTGCCTCTTCGAAGTCACTAAGGTCCCTTTTTTGGAATATATTATTTCCACTTCGGGTCTCTCCATGGACCCTGAAAAAGTCTCTGCCGTATTGGAATGGCCTCAACCCATGGGATTGAAGGCACTCCAAAGGTTTCTGGGTTTCGCCAACTACTACATGAAGTTTATCAAAGGGTTTTCTTCAGTGGTGTCACGGTCACCCCTCACCAGCCTCACCAAAAAAAGGGGCTGACACCTACCATTGGTCAGCAGAGGCACACTCTGCTTTTACTACATTAAAAAAGTTGTTTGTTCTGCTCCTATTTTGAGACACATAGATGTCACCTTCCCCTTCATCGTTGAGGTAGATGCATCTGAGATTGGGGCTGTGCTGTCTCAGCGATCTGGCCTTCAAGGAAAATTGCATCCCTGTGCCTTCTTTTCTCGTAGGTTCTCTCCAGCCAGGAGAAACTACGATATCTGCAATCGGGAGATCCTGGCCATTAAGTTAGCCTTTGAGGAATGGCGTCACTGGCTTGAAGGGGCAGAACATACAATTACTGTTTATACTGATCATAAAAATCTGGGGGCCAAAAGGCTTAGCCCCCGACAGGCTCGCTGGTCTTTGTTCTTTTCAAGATTCAGATTTATTATAACGTATACTCCAGGCAGTAAGAATGTCAAAGCAGACGCACTGTCTAGGTGCTTTGAGCCTGAGACAGTTCAGCCAGCAACCCCTGAGACCATTCTACCTCAAAGATTGGTGGTAGCCGCCACGGAAACCTGGCAGGATTGGGCACTGACTTTAGCACCCTATCAGCAGTATATTCCGGAAGGGAAGCCAGAGGGGGTATTGTTTGTGCCACTTCCCTTTCGCTTACAACTCCTACAGTTGTTTCACGCCCATAAGAACGCAGGGCATCCCGGGGCTGCTTGAACTCAGGATCTATTGACTAGATGTGTATGGTGGCCTTCTTTGGCACTTGATTGCAAGGAGTTTGTGAGAGAGTGCTCTGTTTGTGCCAGAAATAAGCCCTCTCGGCAAGCACCAGTGGGTACGCTACAATCCTTGCCAGTGCCAAGTGAACCATGGACTCATTTGTCTATGGACTTCGTAGGAGAACTCCCCAGGTCTGAGGGCAAGACGGTCATCTGGGTGGTAGTTGACAGGTTCAGTAAAATGGCTCATTTCGTTCCATTGAAAGGACTCCCCTCAGCTCAGGAATTGGCCGATCTCTTCATCCACCACATTTTCCGGCTGCATGGCATTCCGGAGAATGTGGTGTCAGATAGGGGAGTCCAGTTTGTGTCTAGATTCTGGAGAGCCTTTTGCAAACAGCTTAATATGGACCTGTCATTTTCATCAGGCTACCACCCACAGACCAACGGACAGACTGAGAGCGTTAACCAGTCCCTGGAGCAATTTCTCAGGTGTTATGTGGCAGATGCCCAGTCAAGCTGGGTGAAGTTTTTGCCTTTTGCGGAATTTGCGCATAATAACCTGAAGAGTTCTTCTTCAGGTTTTTCTCCTTTACAGGTAGTTTCAGGGAGATCTCCCAAATTCTCTCCTTTACCTGTGGCATCATCCCCTTTCCCTGCTCTAGAGGATTCGCAATGGGCATTGAAGGAAGTGTGGGTGATGGTAAAGAGGAATCTGGGAAAAGCCTTTCAAACGCAGAAAAGACAGGCGGAGTGGAAATTCTCTCCAGGTGACATGGTGTGGGTGTCTACTCGGCATCTGGCGTTAAAGCAACCATCTCCCAAGTTGGGACCTAGATTTGTAGGCCCATACCCGGTGTCCAAAAAGATTAATGATGTGACATATATGATTGATCTCCCAGCCAGCATGAGAGGTGTGAGATCATTTCATGTTTCCTTATTGAAGCCTTCTGTGCAGGTGGATTCCTCTCCCCCCCGTGATGGTTGACGATCAACCTGAGTATGAGATCGAGAACATTTTGGATTCTCGATTAGTGCAGAATTCTGTACAGTACTTGGTCCATTGGAAGGGGTATGGTCTAGAGGAGAGAACTTGGGTTCCGGAGTACCGCATGCAAGCCGAGGATCTGAAAAGAGATTTTCACGAGCGATATCCTGAAAAGCCGTGTAAGAAGCATCCGGAGTCCACTCCTCGGGGGGGGGGGCATCTCAGCCGGCGGTTTCCGCCTCGCAGATACATGATGGAATTATGCCTGGGATTGTGGGGAACGAGGAGGAAGCCGCCGCAGCGCCGAGTGGCATGGCGGCTGTCTCCGCGTCTCAGCCAGCGGCTTTCGCCGCATGGTCGCATGGTGGAACTTTGCCTGCTCCTTCAGTCGCACATAGACTGAGGTCTACGCGCGCGCATGCGCACAGACAGGATCTTTATGCAAGCAGAAGGGGAGTCAGCTGATCAGCCGGTCAGCTGACTCCATCACTGATCCTGATTGGCTGAGTGACAGGGGTGGTGCTTAGGAGCGCTCCCAGTATATATAGAACAGGCCTGTCAGTTGTTCCTCATCTGATGTTGCATATGCTACGTGTTAGCACTCAGACCCATAGTCAGATCCGAAAGTGTGCCTAGAACCAGCAGGAGCTGGGGATCCACACTTAGATTCTGTTGATAGCTTAAAGCGGACCCAAACTAAAACATTTTTTAAATAAAAAATATTTAGTTGCACCACTCTGACACAATCACAGATAAAAAAACACTCCATCAAACCTATGATAATTTCAGTGCATGCTTTTCACCCTTCTCTTTTCATAGCTAGGGTTATACTGGGGGCAGCCATTAGCAATTCCTCCATTGCCGGACACCATCTACTCCACCAGTTTGCCGGAAAAATCACGGCAATTTGAAAGGAAGGGGAGGGGTTCCTCCAATAAAAGTAAAATATTTAATATTTGTCATCATGCAGCTGAAAAAAAGCTGCTATTTATTATTATAATTTAGAAAATAGATTTTATTTCTGAAATCTTGTATTTTTAATTTGGGTCCACTTTAAAGTACTACATTGAATTGTATTATTTGTTATGACCCTCTGCTAGCCTTGACTACTCTTCTTTCTTGTGATTCTGTGCCTATGCCTATCTGATCCAGTTGCCGACTTGGCTATCCCTCACTCTGATTGTGTCTTCCGCCTTTGTACCGTATCTGTCCGTGTGTTGCCAAACCTGCTTGTCTGACTCTTCTGCCCTCACCAGGGAGCTAGTCCTGGTGAGGGGTTTTCAGTTTAGTAATCACCTGCTCCTCAGGTTGATAGCTGCAGTATAGTCTGAATCACCTGCTCCTCAGGTTGATAGCTGCAGTATAGTCTGAATCACCTGCTCCTCAGGTTGATAGCTGCAGTACAGTCTTAATCACCTGCTCCTCAGGTGACTAGCTATCATTATATGCTGTCTGTGTCTCCTGCCCCTCAGGGGGATCACCTGTTGCAGTACAGTCTGAATCACTCGCTCCTCGAGTGATCTCGCTACATTGTCTTACTGTGCATCACCCGCTGCTCGGGTGAACCTATCATTACTCCTCTGACTCTCCAGCTTGCTGGAATACTGATTACTTTGTTGATTAGAGATACCCCCTTCACCAGCTCCTCTGGACAGTGGGTATCTCCATCTATATTTACTGTTGCACCAAACACCATCTTACATCTTTGTATCCTGTGTGTCTTGCTATACTTGTATTATTGGTGATTCTGCAGATCACCACATAATCAGGTATAACATCTGTATTATTGGTGATAAGTTTAGGCGTGATAAGCTTAGATAAGTTTAGATTGCGCGCAAAGTCCTGCGCGCAAAGCAGCGCCATTAAACTCTATGCAACGTTTTGCGCGCACCAGACTTTGCTAGCGCAAAAGTTTTGATCAGCTGTGCACTGCGGTGCTAACCCAGTTGGTGCTATAGTTATCACGCCTAAACTTATCACACCTAAACTTATCACACCTAAACTTATCACGCCTAAACTTATCACGCCTAAACTTATTACGCCTAAACTTATCACGCCTAAACTTATCACGCCTAAACTTATCACGCCTAAACTTATTACACCTAAACTTATCACACCTAAACTTATCATGCCTAAACTTATTACACCTAAACTTATCATGCCTAAACTTATCACGCCTAAACTTATCATGCCTAAACTTATCACACCTAAACTTATCACGCCTAAACTTATCACACCTAAACTGAGTTTAGGCGTGATAAGGGGCTTTTCACCAGCGTGCTAACTGTTAGCACCGCTTTGTGAATCAAGCCCATTGTCTGAATCATTATTTTTGTTGGTTTGATGTCAGCAGAAAGGTGCCCATAGATTTATCGATCTTTCCCATCTACTCCCGGCAAATTTGATCACTGAATCTGACTGAATCAGCTAGAAATCAATGTCCCAACATGCCTGTTCAAACAATATTTTGATTGATTTCAATTGAATCAGTTGATTGTAACAGAAGGGAGATGTCGCTTGTTGATGAGTTGAGAGTGCTGGTAGGTTGAGGGACATAGCATTCCTCTGCATGGAGCAATGCAACGCTGTGGTTTGATAGATTTTTAATAGATTTCATGCCAGTGGTGAAGCTAAGGAGTCTGGTCCAGGGGCCCCGGTGCAGTCGGAACCTCTTTATACCCTATTGCTACACAACTGTTGTCATGCCAACATCTATTGAAAATCTACGTGCAGTGTGCGGAAAGATCTTATCCATCTCTGATCGGATTCTGATCTGAGAGGGATTGATCTTCTCAGCCATCTAATAGTGTATGGGCACCTTAACACTGATACCTTAATACCTCACTGATCTCTACTGTAACACTAAAAAGTTCTGATTGATCTGCAGATCTCCCGTGGAGGCCACACATTGAACAACTAGATACAAACGTCATCCTGAACCGTGAATCCAGCATAGAATGTAAAATCTCTGGCTATATCTCTGAAGAGCTGACTGTGAGCTGGCACAGGAAACAGGAAGGCAGAGAGCAGGAACTTGCTAATGGTGACCAGTACAGGATGCCACAGATCACACACCAGAGACAGGAGGATAAGACATACAGCTGTACAGCCTGCCTGCTCTTCACCCCGACACTGGCAGACCAAGGGTCAGAGTTCATCTGCAGAGTAAAGTACCCCAGCCTGAAGCGCCCCCTAGAGAGAAGTACAGGACCAGTAAAACTAACAAGGAGCAACTAGCAAGTAAGACCTCGACTTTTTACCAGTAGACATAACTAATTATAAGACAAAATATTATCTGCTCAATCAGTTGATATCTACTAGGTGTGCAATCTAATGGATTAAAGAGAAGCAGAGACTAAGCATCCTCATGTATTTTACCATATATATCAATGGGAACATGGCAGTAAACACCTACTCTGCTCTTTGTTTCATCTTTCACTGCTCAGTCTTATTGTTAGCAGCTCTGATAAGAATCCCCGACTGAGCATTCAGTCTAGCTTTGCATGGAAGTCTGAGGCATAAGAAAACACATTTTCACATGAATGCATTAAAGTGTATGGGCATGAGAAAGTTGCATTTTTGTGAGATTGTAGTTACTACTACATGCAAAATTACATTACTACTATGCAAAATTTGAGCTTATTTCTTAATAATGCTTGGATGTCTAACTCCAATCTCCAAGGGCTAAGGTCCTCACACATTTTTGGCACAACTCAAATTGATGGGACTGAATCAGGTAAGGTGTGATCCATCAAGTAGAACATATTTCTGCATTTCTCTGTCCATTCTAATCACTGGCATGGACATGGCCTTCGAAGTCTGGAGTTCAACACCAGTGACATAATGCCGTATGTGACAGCACATGTCCCTGAAGAAAAGACATGAGGGGATGTTCCAAATAAAGGCAGATACAGCATAAGGCCTACACCCTGCTTCCTTCTAACAAACATTTTCGTTGAGGTTGAAGTTGAGATTTAAGTGTATTTGAGACAGTACATACTGCTGTATTTATACTTCCCTGGGGCTTCCTCCAGCCCCATGTGGTCCATGGACTCCATCGCTATCCTCCCCAGCCACTCCGTTGTTCAGTGGTAGCCTCTGTTAATTTCTCCTGTCGAGGCCAGTCTAGAGCAAGTATAAATACAGAAGTATGAATAGTCTCAGGTTCACTTAACTCAAACTGGATGTTTTTATGCATCCAGTTTGAGTCACTTAAAAACAATCTGAATGCTTTTATACATCCTTCCAATCAGCTGCTCGTTCACAGCGGGACTTAATCGTTGGTAATTGTAAAACGAAACCTGTGTTCCCTGGGGCAATTTAAAATACCTGGAAATGAAAGAACATGACTCCAATTAAGAACCATGTCCTTTTATAAAAACAAGAGTAAGGCTGCTTACACACAGGGACGTTACAGGCGCACGTTAGTGCAGCCTGTAACGCTCCCCCAACGCACAGCAATGTAACACAAGTGGGCTGTTCACACTGCCCACGTTGCGTTACATGTAACGCTCCACGTTGTCGGGAAAATGCAGCATGCTACGGCGTTACAGCGGCTATAGCCGCGTTAGACTGTTTGCACATGCTCAGTGGGGGGCGGAGAGGAGGTGGGGAGAGCCAGCTACAGTAGCCGCGCACATGGCTACTTAATATTCACTGCACTGGCGGCCGCTGATTGGCCGACGGGACCACGTGATGCGGAGTGTCTCGCTCCGCATCACGTGGTCCCCCCGGCCAATCAGTGCCACTCTGGGAGACCTTATAGGGATAGAGCCGCCTAACGCGGCTCACTCTACCGTCCTCTCTTGCAGCACCATACGTTGCGTTAGGTGCACGTTATGCGACCTTAACGTGGCACCTAACGCAACGTCTTGGTCTGCAAGTAGCCTAAAAGTTAAACTTAAGGTGGAACTGAAGAGTCTGGAAAAAAAAAAGTCTGCAGCCACCCTGTGGCTGCAACATTTTCAAAGGATCCTCCAGTCCTCCACCGCGGCTCTGTTTCTTTACCGCCGACTTACAAGTCGACGGGCACTGCGCCTGCTCGGCCCTGGCTGTGCCCATCCTCGCTCCGGCTTGCGTCACCGGAAGGTACTGCAAAGGTGCAGTATGATACAACAGACCAGGACCCCTAAACCACCATGTGATACCTAGAGGGAGATCCAGGTGAGCTTTGGAACTCTCACTGCCTCTAAACTGAATGCTGACTACAAAAAACGAAAAACAAAATGCTTACTCAGAGTTAGCACATTCCTACCTTTATCTGATCAGCAGGCAGCCTGTCAACCAATCAGGTGTAATGGTATACAACCTTTGTCTGCCATATCAAATCTTGCAGGAATTACATAAATTGCATACATTTAGCAGCATTCAGGTGGGAGGCTTCAATCGACGTAATTGTAGATGATGTTGCTAGCAGGGACGCCCCGTGCAGGCACTGCTCCCACAAGGGTCCCCTCCCTAAAAACTCACCTATCAACCCCTGACTGTCATGTGAACCAGTGTTTGTGGTTTTAAATTTCTTTTCTTGCAGCTTCCAGGATGCGGTTGATAGGTGAGTGGCTAGGAAGCAGACTCATGTGGGAACAGTGCCTGCACAGGGCATCCATGCTAGCAACATAATCTACGATTACATCCGACTGAAGCCTCCCATCTGAATGCTGCAAAATTTATGCAATTCCTGCTAGATTTGATACGGCAAACAAAGGGTGTATACCATTGCACCTGATTGGCTAACAGGCTGCCTGCTGATCAGATAAAGGTAAAGTAGTGTGTGCTCAGACCAGGTGTCACCTGACTAAAGCAGCCCATACACTCAGCCGATTTTCTGGCCGACCGATCAATCCCGATCGATCGATCAATCGATTGCAAATCGGTTGGCCAATCGACCGATCGACGGCCGATTTCGATCGATTTCGATGGATTTCCATCGAACTTGCAGGGTGGAAAATTTAGGTCGATCTGATGAGATTGCTTATCAGTTTGCATTGGCCTTAATGGAAATCTGATGGCAAAAAAATGCCATCAGATCGAATTTCAATAGATTTCAAACTGAAATCTATTGGAATTCTATCCTGGTAAAAAATGTTCTAAAAACGCATCAGATAGATCATCAGATGCATTTCTTATCTATCTGCTGCCATTCTGACGAGTGTATGGGCACCTTTATATGCTGGCTGCCTCATGTCTATTGACTATTTAAAATGGCATAGCATTTGCATATTGCATTTGCTTGCCAGAAAGTGCAGGATCTAAATGTAAGGCTTGGTGGTGTATTCTCCACAGTCAGCATGCAACGCATGAGCTGGCGTGGAGGAGGTACACACACTAGCACCAGGAAACAGGCTATCCCTAGTATAGTGGAGGGGAGGACTGACTCCAATAGGAGATTGTGGCGCACAGAGCCGGTGCAGATCTGACAGCCACAAACAATGCTTTCGTTATAACGTCTCAGCGCAAAGTAGCGCTGAGCGCATAAACCAGAACTGAGGAGATCAGGACAGGTAGACAGAATGAACGCTTGCTAGCTAGCGGCTACTTAGCGACAGCAAGCGTCCAAAACCAGACAGACTGGAATGAGGCAGCCAATGCGCTGCGGCGATGGCGTGCCTCACAAAGACAGGACAGGACAGTCAGAAAATAGCAGGATCGAGATAGATGAACGTAACACAGATAAATATACAATAAGTATGTTTTCCTAGCGTATTACAATTACAGCTATCAATGAAACTATTTGTAACTTCTGACTAACATATGTATATATCGGCAATGAACCGATATATGACATAAGCAGGAACGCTGACTAGGACTGGAGTAATACAGGGAACAGGACTCAGAAGGATTCGCTATCTCTTTGCAGAGATGAACGCAATCCACAAACAGTAACAGAACAGGATTCAGAAGGATTCGTTATCTCTTCGCAGAGATGAACGCAATCCACAAACAGGACCAGGAACAGGATAACTAGCTCAGCAGTCAGCACGGGTGTTCACGGTACGCGCAAACTACCAAAACGTGCTGGAAAACTGACTAACTGAACACAGGAAATAAACAGTTCGTGTACGTATATATCAGCAACACTGATATATCAACGTAACACAAATACAAGGAAAATAATAAACGTGCTGGTATGCATATATATTGGCAATGAACCAATATATGATGCAAAGACCAGCAAAGTATCTTTAACAAGAAACACGATCGGGGGCTAAAGCGACAGCAAGACAGGCTTAAGCTGAAGCTATGAAAACCCAAGGAAACCCTGCAGGAAGCAGATCTTTATACTGAGGTCATCCAATGGGAGCAGACATGCAGATTCCCACACAGGTGAATGATAATCAGTCACAAGCTGACAGCAGGGAAAAACAGACAAAGTTATGCAGCTTTCATGGAAATAGATCAGAACTGCCTGAGCTGCAGCACTACTACTTCCAGTAATAGCTGCTGCAGCAGCGATCATTACAGTACCCCCGCCTTTAAAAGCGGATTCCAGACGCTTTTCAAAACCGAAATTCCCAACAAAACAGTCTGACTGATAATTCATGATGACCGGGACAGCCCGGCAAGACCGAATTCCAGAATCAGTCCCCACAAGACTGGACCCATCAGAACCAGAACCTACTGACCCACGCCCATCAGTACCACAAGCCCCAGTGTGACACCCATCAGAACCATGATTTCCAGAAGAAAGCCCTCCGAAATTCCCTGAGCGATACCCACTGCCTTCCAGGAACCGTTCAGAAACGCCAAAGCCTTTGCAATGCCCACCGGTACTGTCTTTACCAACACAAAACCCACTGTTGAACCAGTCCAAGGCACCAGGACAGGTTTTCTCAGAGACCTCCCAGAACACCTTGAAGCTCCAAAGAGATCCCCATAGGTCAGAACGCCCCTTAGGCTCACATGGAGAACTATCAAGAACCCCTATGGAACCTAGGGCAATTCCCGAGTCAGGGCCACAAGGACAAACATCAATATCAGGGCTTTCAGGGACCAGAACCATCTCTGGGCATGCAGGCAGACTGGCAACATCAGAACGCGTTCCCACTAAGGAAGCATCAGAGCACGCTAACACCTTAGACACACTTGGGCATTCTGGCACACAAAGAACATCTGGGCACACCGGCACAAGAGAAACCTCTGGGCATGTCCAGGAACTGTGAGCCTCAGGGTCAGCCAAGACAGGACCAAAACCAGGACTGGCCAAAAAAAAATCATCATGACTAAACTTCGCAACCACTGGACTTTTACACGAGAATGCTGGATCAGACTTAGATGTCGCTGATTCCAGCAAAGTCAGTAACAAATCAGATTCAGGGGCACCAACAAAACAGGACAAATCTTCTGATGTATGCACTGAACCAGATAGGGACTCCACAACTACCTCTGGACTGGACAGAGACTCATTTAATACACTGGATTGGAGCTCATGAGGCGCTGCAGAACAAGTCAGTATTGCAGCAGCCCCCACTGGACTAGGCAAAACTGAGGAATTCCCTGGACAGGAAGGGGACTCTGGAACCTCTGCCACAGCGGCCAGAGAACCAGAATCTTTCAGGATACAGGGCTGGGTTTCAGGAACACTCATCAGACCGGACTGAAATTCTGAGATTTCTATTATTTTGACCAGAGAATCAGAATTATCCATGTTACAGGGCAAGACTTCTGAAACATTCAGAGGACAGGGCTGGAGTTCCTCGGCTGTTACAACACTGGAGAGGGACTCAACAACATTGGTTAAATCAGACTGTGTACAGGGCAAGGTATCTAACACACTTGCTGACGAGGACAATATTTCAATGGCTTCTGCTTTGCTGGGCAGAAATTCATCAAGTTTTATTAGAGCAGACTGTAATTCCAAAACAGCTGCTAGACAAGTGAATATTACTGCAACACCAACTGAGGTAAGCAGTGCTTCAGCCTCCTCTGCTAGAGGGTTTAAAGTATCCAAAGTACTGGGTGAAGCATAAGACTCTGCGACCACAGCTTCACTGGACAGGATCACTGAACAGTCCATATTGCAGGGCAAAACCATGGAAGCACCTGCTGGACAGCATAATGATTCTGTGACCTGAGTTTCATTGGAGAGATCTACTGCACAATTCATGGTACAGGGCAAATTTATTGGAAAATTTTCTGAACAAGGTAATAATTCTGCGATTTCAGGTTCACATAGCAGATGCTCTGAGCTATTCACGAAACTAGAGCGAGGTGTAGAAACAGGAAGATCAAGACACAATGTTTGCGCATCTGAATCACCATTCATTTGTAAAATTGGAAAATTCAGATGCTGGGGTTCTGAGTTTACTAGACAGGATTGCTGGGACTCGGAAACTGATGTAGTGCCTCTATTGGCATCTGCTGGATCAGACAGGAGTTGAACTTTATTAACACAGGTAATTTCTGCAGAAGTGTTTGCAGAGAAAGGCAAGATTTTTCTGGTGTCTGTTTCACTAAACAAAGAGTCATGAGTACTGGCTAGGCTGGACTCTGAAATCAGCAGGACCTCTGGATTCTCTGCTGAGAAATTTGCGCAGGGCAATGTTAAGAATGTATCAGTGGCTTCTGTTTTACTGGGAAGTAACACTGAGTTATCCATGGTACAGGGTGGAATTGCAGGAACTTCAATTTCACACAAAAAGAGCTCCGAATCACCTGCTGAATCAGCCAAAGGTGCTGAAGCAGGCGGGTCAGAACGCCAAATTTGCGAATTCGGAGTCACATAAAAATCATCCAAAATCAGTTCCCACACATCAATCAAGGGAGCCACACAGTCATACCTACACACACCAGCCTCTATTAGGTTATAGGCTGACTTAATGCATGCGTTCAATACCATTTCACTTTTTGCACTGTAAAATTGACAAAATGAACTTGAATCATTCTTCCATTCACAGACCAGGGCTTCCATCTCTCCCCTCTCGAATGGAGGATCCCATGCATACTTAACAGCGAAACATTTAGGCTGATCACAGTCTGCAGATATGATTGTGGCAGGCACATGTATAGGGTTAATTAGCAGGTGATTGGCAGATTCCTTATTCTTAAGAATCTCCAATACCTGTAGCAAGTGTTGAACTGTAGTGTATGCAAACTTCCCTTGGTTCACAAATAAGTTGATTTGTTCAATACTCTGTAATATCTCATCATAATCATACTCAGATAATTCTTTTAAACAAAAATCTTTATTTTCCCTAGCCAGGGAGGAAAGTTCATTAGTCGTTTCATAAGTCCATTTAACTCCCCTGAAAGACAATTGCATTTCATTATCTGTTAATGGCAGAATCTCATTATAGGTCTCAGTCGCTAAGGATAACGATTCTGCAGATTGGACACGTTTCTTAGAACGTTTGCGTTTTGCCTTTGACCTTGCGGTTTTTGGTGATTTATTCAAAGCTGCAGGAAAATTATCAGTAACACTTTCTGCTTGCTGCTCATTCTTGCAAGCAATTGAAGGAGCAGCTGATTGGCCTGCTGCCAGGAGTTCATTAAGAGGAAAAGGCAATGGATCTATGCGCAACCAGTTATGGATCACAAACGCTAGAAATTCCAGCGGTCTATCTTTCAAATCGGAATGATTGAGAACATCAAATGTCCACTGGAATAATTCCCCTTTAAACAAAATATAACTTAGTTGGAGTGCCCAGGTTGAAACAGGAGTCGCTTGGAGATCAGGATTGGTCAGGAACCTGGCACATTCAGAGAAAAACTCATTTTCTGTTTCAGAGCTAAGTTCTTCAAATTTCTTAAAGGAACAGGAACCATAATTAACAGTGTCATACTTTCTGGGAATCCCCCCCACAATGGGGATTGGTAACGGGGTTTTCATAATGTAAGGCTTGGTGGTGTATTCTCCACAGTCAGCATGCAACGCATGAGCTGGCGTGGAGGAGGTACACACACTAGCACCAGGAAACAGGCTATCCCTAGTATAGTGGAGGGGAGGACTGACTCCAATAGGAGATTGTGGCGCACAGAGCCGGTGCAGATCTGACAGCCACAAACAATGCTTTCGTTATAACGTCTCAGCGCAAAGTAGCGCTGAGCGCATAAACCAGAACTGAGGAGATCAGGACAGGTAGACAGAATGAACGCTTGCTAGCTAGCGGCTACTTAGCGACAGCAAGCGTCCAAAACCAGACAGACTGGAATGAGGCAGCCAATGCGCTGCGGCGATGGCGTGCCTCACAAAGACAGGACAGGATAGTCAGGAAATAGCAGGATTAAGATAGATGAACGTAACACAGATAAATATACAATAAGTATGTTTTCCTAGCGTATTACAATTACAGCTATCAATGAAACTATTTGTAACTTCTGACTAACATATGTATATATCGGCAATGAACCGATATATGACATAAGCAGGAACGCTGACTAGGAATGGAGTAATACAGGGAACAGGACTCAGAAGGATTCGCTATCTCTTTGCAGAGATGAACGCAATCCACAAACAGTAACAGAACAGGATTCAGAAGGATTCGTTATCTCTTCGCAGAGATGAACGCAATCCACAAACGGTAACAGGACAGGATTCAGAAGGATTCGTTATCTCTTCGCAGAGATGAACGCAATCCACAAACAGGACCAGGAACAGGATAACTAGCTCAGCACGGGTGTTCACGGTACGCGCAAACTACCAAAACGTGCTGGAAAACTGACTAACTGAACACAGGAAATAAACAGTTCGTGTACGTATATATCAGCAACACTGATATATCAACGTAACACAAATACAAGGAAAATAATAAACGTGCTGGTATGCATATATATTGGCAATGAACCAATATATGATGCAAAGACCAGCAAAGTATCTTTAACAAGAAACACGATCGGGGGCTAAAGCGACAGCAAGACAGGCTTAAGCTGAAGCTATGAAAACCCAAGGAAACCCTGCAGGAAGCAGATCTTTATACTGAGGTCATCCAATGGGAGCAGACATGCAGATTCCCACACAGGTGAATGATAATCAGTCACAAGCTGACAGCAGGGAAAAACAGACAAAGTTATGCAGCTTGCATGGAAATAGATCAGAACTGCCTGAGCTGCAGCACTACTACTTCCAGTAATAGCTGCTGCAGCAGCGATCATTACACTAAAACAAACTCACTGCTGTATCCTGCAGGAGTTGGGCCACGCAAATACTTTACATCTCAACAGGGGTGCCGCATGTAGGCCTGCTTGTACCCTCAAGAAATGGGGGACAGCACAGACACCCCCACAAAGCATCCACTGCCCGGGAGTGCTGCAGCTTCCCCTCAGGAGGGAGGAGCAGAGAGACGCAGACAGTGCACCCTCCAGGCATGGCCAAAGCCCAGAGGGGTCCATCCAGGCTACCCCCCGGAGGATATGTTTTTCCCCGACACGGGCACAGGATGTCTGCGGGGGGCCGGTAGAAGCCCCAGGTAAGTTAAACTCCTTTTTTTTTTTAAATTACAGTGGCCAAATAGTAAAATTACAATAAATATACATAAAAAATATATTTACAAAAGGTATTAAACCCTTGTAGACACCACTCCCCCTCAATCAAAATAAAAGACCTGTAATTACTGAAAATAAGTATCAGGCCCCAAAAAGTCTAATTTGTGGCAAACCTTCCGTCCCCCCCGAGATATAAATCATTTGGGTGTGATAAATGAATGAGAGGAGTGCTGACTGGTGAATATTGCTTCCGTCCTTAACCCCATGGGCTGAAGTGGTTGAAGAAAAACTAACTGATAACAGAGTAACCAAGCAGCTCGAGGTGACCCAAACCACTAGGAATGTGTAGGGGGCTAAAATATACCGAAATGCCCTCCTACTAAAAAGCAATGCTTGGTGTGATTTGTCTTCTTAAAACAGAAGGAAACTTGCAATAATTCAGCTTTAAGTGAACATTTGTTGTTTCCCACAGTGCACCACTACTGAATATGTAAATGATCTCTTTATGCCCCTGTAAGCCAGGCTAGCATCCAGAACTGCTGGTGTATAGCAAGCCTATAGCTCTAAAGGGACGCTTAAGACTGAAAAAAATGAGTTTTACTCACCTGGGGCTTCTGCCAGCCCCCTGCAGCCATCCTGTGCCCACGCGGTCTCGCTCGGATCCTCCTGTCCCCCGCCGGCAGCTACTTTTGATTTTGGCGACAGGCCTGCCATGCGTCTGCTTTTTCGCGTTCCTGACCACAATAGCGCCCTCTATGCTGCTATTGCGGACAGGAACATGAAGAAGCAGACTCATGGCCAGGCCTGTTGGGCCTGTTCCCGAAAAACGGAAGTGGCTGCCGGCGGGGGACAGGTGGATCCAAGCGAGACTGCGAGGGCACAGGATGGCTGCAGGAGGCTGGCAGAAGCTCCAGGTGAGTAAAACTCATTTTTTTCCTCAGACTTAAGTGTCCCTTTAAATTTTACACATCCACATTAACCCTACATGTAGACAGCCTGTTTCGGAACATAAAAGCAATTATGCACTCACTCATATACAGTACATCAGGAAAAGCTGTACATTTTAAAATACCTATACAAAAGAATGCACATACAAAAATACACCACATTTTTGTAAATATTTTATTATATCTTTTCATGAGAAAGAACTAAAAAAGCTTGTAACTTTGCTGTCCCCTCAAAAGAACTCAACACACAGCCATTACGGTCTAAGCTGTGGTAACAAAAATGAGGTACCCCCCCCCCCCCCCCAAAGTGAAGTGAAGGATGTCAAAATTGTGCCCATGGTGTAAATATTTTGTGTGCCCACCATTGATTTCCAGCAGTGCCTTTAACTCTCTTTGGCATGGAGTTCACTAGAGCGTCACAAGTTGCCAATGGAATCGAACCACATAATCTAATTATCTTGGCCTCATCAGACCACATGACACAGTTCCAGTAATCCAAGTCTTTAGACTGCTTGTCTTTGAAAAACTGGCTTTCTTGTGCATCATTTTTAGAGGAAGCTTTCACCTCCATATGATCTGACAAGTTTTCAGGCTGACCCCCACCCCTTCAACCTCTGCAGCAATAGTGTCAGCACTTATACATCTATTTGCAAAAAACAACCTCTGGATATGATGCTGAGCAGGTGCACTCAACTTCTTTGATCGACCGTGGCGAGGCCTGTTCTGAGGAGAACCTTTTCTGTTAAACTGTTGTATGGTCTTGGGAATGGTGATGCTGCCCAGTTTCAGGGTGTTGTCAATATTCTAATAGCCTAAGCAATCTTTATGTAGAGCAAAACAGAAGTCTGACTTCTTAAAACAAAAGGTATTTGTGATTATTCAGGTTTGAGCATATGATGTATTATAGAATGCATCACTGCTGAAAATACATGTAATAAGGCAGTGTTTCTCCAAAGAATACACATAATGTCGCAGCGTTACCCCCCAAAATACACATAATGTGGCAGTGTTTCACAAGAAAATATACATAATGTGGTAGAGTTTATCCAGAAAATATACATAATATGGCAGTGTTTCACCTGAAAATACACATAATGTGGCAGTGTTTTTCACAAAAAAATATACATAATGTGGTAGAGTTTCACCAGATAATATACATAATATGGCAGTGTTTCACCTGAAAATACACATCATGCAACAGCGTTTCACAAGAAAATATACATAATGGTGCAGCGATTCCTCAGAAAAGAGAGATCAGTAGGACTGCCAGGAAATTGGTATCCATATACTTCTCACTTCAGGTGTCCTTTAATGGCTGTATGTTGGGTTATTTTGATGGGACAGCAAATTTACACTGTTATACAAGCTGGACACTGGCTATTTTATATTTTAGCAAAATGTCATATCTTCAGTGTTATCCCATGAAAAGATATAATTAAATATTTATAAAAATGTGAGAGGTGTGCACACTTTTTTGAGATACTGTACATACAGTGAGGGGAAGAAGTATTTGATCCCCTGCTGATTTTGCTTTGTCTCCTCTCTGACTAAGAAGTAACCAGTCCATAATTGTAATTGGGGGGGGGGGGGGGGGGTTATTGTAGCTGGGAAAGGCAGAATCACAGCAAAAGAACCCTCAAAAACCCAGCGCCCGAAAAGCAGAGCTTGATGTACATTGTAATGAGTGAAATAAGTATCTTAAAATATTTCTTGTTGGCAGTGAGTCAGTGACAGAGGTCAGATGTTTTCTGTAGTTGGCCACCAAGTTTGCCCACATCTCAGTAGGGATTTTGGTTTACTAATCTTGGCAGATCCTTTCCAAGTGACTAACTTTTCGAGTCTGATGTATGTCAACTCTTCAGCTCCCTTCACAGACTTTCTTTTGGATTAAGGTCTGAAGACTGGCCTGGCCCCATCCAGTACCTTCATGTGCTTCTTCTTGAGCCACTCTTTTTTGCTGTTTTGGCTGTGTGTTTTTGTCATGCTGGAATACCCATCTACGACTCATTTTCAATGCCTTGGCTGAGGGAAGGAGGCACTGACCTAAGATTTGATCTATTGTCCCTTTGATGCAGTGGAGGAGTCTTGTCCCCTAAGCAGAAAAACAACCCCAAAACATATGGGGCTTGATTCAACTAACTCATAGCACGGTTGTGCTAGCGTTTTGTGCGCGTTATAACTTGTCTCGTTTTTTGCGTGAAAAATGCACGCATTAGCGCATGAAAATTTGCGTTAGTGCACAAAAAAATGCAATTGCGAACAAAAACGTTACGCACGTTATAACGGACGCAAAACGCTAGCTATGAGTTAGCATGGCTTTGTGAATCAAGCCCTTTGTGTCCACCTCCATGTTTTATTATGGGGATTGTGTTTTTGGCTCTTGGGGTTAGAGGCAGCATTCCTCCTCTTCCAAACATGGCGAGTTGAGTTGATGTCAAAGAGGTAAATTTTGTTCTCATCTGACCACAATACTTTCACCCAGTTCTCCTCTGGATAATTCAGATGTGCATTGGCTAACTGCTGATGGGCTTGTATATGTACTGTCTTGAGCAAGAGGACTTTGCGGGCTCTGCAAAATTTGAATCCTTCATTGTATAGTATGTTAATAATTGTTTTCTTGGTGACTATGGTCCCAGCTTCCCTGAGATCATTGCCAAGTCTTCCCCATGTAGTTCTGGGCTGCTTCATCACCGTTTTCATGATGATTGCACTCCACAAGGTGAGATCGTGCATTGAGACCCAGACCAAGGGAGTTTGACAGTTATTTTTGTATAATTTCATTTAACTTGTATAACTTGTATCTTCTATTTGCAAATTATTGTGCCAGCTGTTGTCACTTTCTCACCAAGGTCCTTGGACAGCTTTTTGGTCTTGGCCATGGTGGCTAGTTTGGAGTCTGATTCATTGCTTCTGTGGACAGGTGTCTTTTATACGGGTCCTGTAAAAAACTGGGATTAGGAGTTCTCCTTTACAGAGGGTGCTCCTAATCTCAACTCATCATTATCTGCATACACCTGAGAGCCAGAAATCTTGCTGGATAATAGGGTATAAGATAGTTATTTAACACATTACAATGCACATCAAGCGCTGACTTTTGGGCATGGGGGTTTTGATGGTTCTTTTGTTGTTATTCTGTCTCTCACAGCTAATAAACTCACCATTGCAATTATAGATGGTCATTTCTCGGTCAACAGAGCAAAATCAGAAGGGGATCAAATATTAATTTACCTCTCTCTCTCTATATATATACATTCAAATGACAATCTTCTTCTTAATATGACACGCCACCACACCACTCTCGTGGCTAGTGGCTACTCACCAGATGCCCAGACCATTATAAATGTGCATGTGGATTACCTTATGCCCCTAAGGGCTCAATTAAGCTCAAGGGAGAGGTGCTGAAATCAAGTGCTTCCTTCCAGATGATAACACCATATAGGGGATACAAAGGGGACTCACAATACTATATTAATGTTTATTTAAAAGTTTGAGAATGCCAAGAAAAGGATAAAACTCACTCTCTAAAACAGTATGTCTATCACAGGCAGACAAACAAGCATTTGTGGGCAGGTGCAGATATCGACGCAATAAGACTAGGCGATGGTCATTCCACGCATCCACCACTGCCGCCACTCCGTCCCGCTTGCTTATCAGCAACAGAAAACCCTATCAGTTTCATCCTCATGACTTCCTCTGGGGTCGATGGTCAAGTCACTCTTGCACCAGTTATATCAGCTGAACCAAATTCTGCCGCCCAAATCCTCTCACTGGGCTGGTTCATTTATAAATGATATTTATTACATACTATTTCAGCTGATATTGCCAGCATATTTGAATACTCATGACTGATTTGCAACAGATGATGCATCTGTAGAAGAACGCTAGTTTAACAGAGATATTGATAAATATATTTGTTTTTATGTAAGGGCATTTTTTGAATATACAAGGGTTTGAGGAAATTGTAAAATTGTATAAACTTTTCTATAAGCAGTAATATACTATCTTGAGTCTCCTTTGTGTCCCTATATGGTGTTGTCATCTCATCTGGAAGGGAAGACTTGATTCCAGCACCTCTCCCTCGAACCCAATTTAGAACCGACAGGCATTGTTTAATCCACACATGTATATGACCATTTATTATGGCCAAGCCATCTGCTGAGTGATCACTAGTGGGGTGTGGTGGTGGTGTTGGATCAAACCTTAAAATACAACAATAAATTCAGCCCTTTGTGGTAATACAATGTTCAAATCAATGAAATCAGTCCAGCAATAAAATTCAGCCTTGTGTGCTGTATGACCTCCCCCGACACCCCACTTCAATGGCTCGCTCATTGGATGCAAAAAATCAAAAGTTCTGTCTTAGTGATGAACACAAATTTCACATAATCGTAATTTCACATCATAATTCGCAATTATACATGTGAAATCGTAATGCAAAATTTTTGAGGAAAATTGTAATTAATTCAGTATGTAAATGTAATCAGGAACTGTAATTTCGCAACTTCAGGTAATTTTTGTTTAGTTTGGTGCCGAGTTTAGCGGTTCATAGTGAAGGCCCCATACCTGTTACTGCCACCAAAATGGCCACTTATGTTAAGGGAAGTAGTAGGAACATGGCAAAAAAAATTTAACTAATTTTTCTGAATTTAATTTTTTTTTCCTTTTTTCAAAAACTTTAAAGGGACTCCGAGCAGTGCAGAAACTATGGAAAGATGCATATCATTTTGAAGCTCTCTTTCTCCTCTTTCCAACGATATATATAAACCGCCACCCTACGCCTTTTAGTTTTTGCTATTTTCGTGATCGAAATCACGGTGGCCGCAATTTCGATCACAAAAATATTGAAAACTAAAAGGCGTAGGGCAGCGGTTTATATATCGTTGGAAAGAGGAGAAAGAGAGCTTCAAAATGATATGCATCTTTCCATAGTTTCTGCACTGCTCAGGGTCCCTTTAAAGAGACAAAAACAAAAATTTCATCCGGTTTTCTTCCATCCTACAAGTTCCAAAAGCTATTCTAATGTGTTCTGGCTTACTGCAGCACGTTCTAGTATCACCATCTCTGTAATAAATCAACTTATCTCTCTCTTGTCAGATTTGTCAGCCTGTGTCTAGAACGCTGCCAGTGTTGTGGTTCTGTGATGCATCTCCCCCCTCCAGGCCCCTCTCTGCACACTGCCTGTGTGTTATTTAGATTAGCGCAGCTTCTCTCTGCTCTATTATCTTTTACAAGCTGGATAAATCCTCCTCTGAGCTGGCTGGGCTTTCACATACTGAGGAATTACATACAGGCAGAGCTGTCTGCACTCTGCAGGAAGAAACAGCCTGACACTTCAGTGGAAGATAGCTGCAGGGGAAAAGAAACACACGAATGATCTCTTGAGATTAAAAAGGAAGGCTGTATACATCCTGATTGTGTATGGATGTATTTTCTATGTGTGGACATACTGTACATCAACCTACTTCCTGTTTTGGTGGCCATTTTGTTTGTTTATAAACAAACTTTTTAAAACTGTTTTTAACCACTTTTAATGCGGCGGGGAGCAGCGAAATTGTGACAGAGGGTAATAGATGTCCCTTAACGCACTGGTATGTTTACTTTTGTGCGATTTTAACAATACAGATTCTCTTTAAGGTCTTTTTAAAAAAATTAACATACTCAGCAATTTTGGTGAATTTGGACTTTGCTATTAAAGAGACACTGAAGCCACATTAAAAACTTGATTTTCCCTGTTATTTAGCTTAAGGAATATGGCCAGTGCTGAAACGCAGGATTCCCGCGGCAGAACAAGGGTTTTATAACCCCCAAATCCTGGGGCAGAAATCCATGACTTTCAAAGTCGTGGATTTCGCTACCTGGGAAGACAGAGCTTAGTGTTGTAGCTCTGCCTCCATTAGTGTCAATCCACCACTGATCGCCGCCTCTCCCCGCCCCTCTCAGTGAAAGAAGACTGAGAGGGGCGAGGAGAGGCGGCGATCAGCAAGGATGATGCGAGTAGAGGCAGAGCTACAGCGCTAAGCTCTGCTTCTACAAGGAAGCACTCCCCAGTTTTTGCTCCAGCGATTTGGGGGTTATAAAACCCTTTTTCTGCCACGGGAATCCGTCGTTTTAGCACTGGTCATATCTCTTCAGCTAAATAACAGGTTAAATCAAGTTTTTTATGTGGCTTCAGTCTCTCTTTAACCGTTGGCACAATATTACGTAAAATAAATTGAATGTCCAAATCATAAGGTTGTATGGCCATAATTAGCACATTACAATCATCAGTAGTCTATTGATGTGTTGAGGGGGGAGTTGACAGAGCCCCTCCAGAATAATGGTCAACCAGAACTCCAGCTCTCACATTTCAAGGGATCAGAATGAATATGGCGTAGTAGGCTAAATTAAAGTGCCTCCAATTGTGTATGTAATGTGAATTCACAAAGCCTGTAAACAAACCACCTATCTGTCACCCAGGCACCTAATTTATTGTAGGTTCACAGTTTCCAAGCACATAAAAATAACTCAAAGACAGCACTTACTGTATATGTAAAAGATAACATTAAATGAATAATTTTTTAACTCCAGATTGCTTTCAGCTCAATCAGATAAGTTCACAAATAGTCCTGAGGGACCTCATATGCCCTAATAAGCATCTCAGATATGGGGACCTGGAAACAGTTTGCTGTTGACAAATTTGTGCCATCATAAAGCTGGTGATATAGGGTGTTCCCTTTTATACCAATACAGACAAAGACACAGTCCCAGCCAATCCTAAGTGGTCATTTGCCCAGCAAGGTATATTACATGTACTGTATATACTCGAGTATTAGTCTAGAAATTTAGGTTTAATTCATTTCATAAAAGTATAGGGGTCGGCTTATACACGAGTCAGGGCAACACTGAGCACAATGAGTATTGTGTGTTCTATTAGTGACATTCCCATTTGCAGCAATTTACCCAGTGGTAAGTGATACTTTCAGAAAAAGAAATGCCAATAAAACACAGGTGTGAAAGTCCTGGCCACAACAATTAACAAGGAAAGGGGCAGGGGGGGAAATACTGTTCTGCCTAAAAGGGAGTGAATAATTGCTGCACTTGGGGGCCTGGAGGAGGTATTGGCTGCAGTTAAGGGACAGGAGGGGTTAAAGGCAGCAATACTGTAGGCAGTGCAGTCATTAACCCCTCCTGGGCCCCAAGTGCAGCAATTTACTTTGCTGGGTAGACTTATACTTGAATCAATAAAACATTCCAGCTTAAGAGGGTTGAATATTGGAGGTCGACTTACACACGAGGTTGACTTGTATCCGAGTATATACGGTACTTTAACCCTCCTGGCGGTTTGACAAAATCCGCCAGGGGGCAGCAAATACGTTTTTTTAATTTTTTTTTCATGTAGCGAGACGAGGTCTCGCTACATGATAGCCGCTGCTCAGCGGCATCCCCCCAGCCCCTCCGATCGCCGCCGGCGATCGGAGATCAAGAGATCCCGCTCAAAGAACGGGATCTCTTGGAGGGCTTCCCCCGTCGCCATGGCGACGGGGCGGGATGATGTCACCGACGTCATCGACGTCGTGACGTCAAAGGGGACTCCGATCCACCCCACGGCGCTGCCTGGCACTGATTGGCCAGGCAGCGCAAGGGGTCTGAGGGGGGGGGGGTGGCTGCGGCGCGACGGATAGTGGCGGATCGGCGGGTAGCGGCGGCGATCGGACACTGCACGCAGCTAGCAAAGTGCTAGCTGCGTGCAGCAAAAAAAAATTATGCAAATCGGCCCAGCGGGGCCTGAGCGGTGCCTCCCGGCGGCATAGCCCGAGCTCAGCTCGGGCTTACCGCCAGGAGGGTTAAAGAATGTTCCATATAAGTAAAATGGTCAGTTGTAAAGGAAAAGAATGTTAACTCTTCACATACTGACAATGGGCACTATACAATATTTGTAATAAAATGTATATACAGTATCACTGGTAATTGGATGAAGCACGATTATATCACTGATTAAAACTACATCATACTACAGTGGATAACTGTTAAAATCTCTTTATTAGACAAATAAAATCAACATGTGTTGGTATGGCAGATTATACGCATACATCCACTCACATTGTAAATCACAGGATTCGCTTCAGGATTGCAGTACTTGCACAAACAGCATACAGCTTGTCACATTGCTTCCCCTAACTCCAACATTCAAACCTTACAGAGGTTCTAAACCTTAAAGTGACCCAGAGATGAATAAAAATGTAGTTTTTTACTTACCTGTGGCTTCCTCCAGCCCCATAAGTATGGATGCGTCCCTCGCTATCTTCCCACAGTCCTCCCGGAATCCTCTGTGCAGCCACAATCAAACCCCGGTACGAGGCTCAGTCAGACTTGGTCTGACTGAGTGACGTCAGCTGGGGCCTTCTGCACTTGCACAGAAGGGTCTGCGCATGCGCAGAAGGTCCAGCACTGACGTCACTGAGCCACTTACCGGGGCTCATCGCGGCTGATCGGGAGATCGCAGCGAGGGTCACATCTGTGCTTATGGGGCTGGAGGAAAACCCGGGTAAGTTAAAAAAAACTACATTTTTATTCATCTCTGGGTCACTTTAAGGTGGCCACACACAATACAATAAAATTAAACATTTTTATGGCTATGCGATAAAAACGTTGCACAAAACATGTTACGTGTTCGAGAAATCTGATAGAATTTCCCATTTTTTACATAAGTCGATCACGAGTGGTGGATTTTTCTAATCCATTTTTATGAGACTTGATTGGTGTAGGGTAGATTGTCAATTTCTTGCTATATAGACCCAAGCAATTTTTAAGCCTTTAATTTTAATTTTTTTTTTCATAATTGGTGAAAAATTGAACACGTGTGGTACATTAGTCAGATTTTTTTAAATGTTACAAACCATCAGAAAAATTGATTTAATTCTTGAATTGAAAAGAAATATAAAAAAATGGTATGGTGTTTGGCCACCACTGAAAACAAAAGAAAACAATTTGTCTGGACAACCGTTACAAAATCATTTGGTTATTGTTACTGACATGGTGCAGGTATACAGTATTGGTATTTCTTTACTATCTCTTCACAGGTCTGTGCTGGTTCCAGATTAGAAAAGTGTGACAACTCTCCGACAGACAACAGAGGCACTGATACCCAGAAGGACAATTTCTTACACGATAAAGGACTCTGAATTTGTCAAGCACAGGAACTGTGAAATGTCGTTGAAACACTATGCTTAGTTACTGACCTTTAAAGGGGAACTTCAGCCTAAACAAACATACTGTCATTAAGTTACATTAGTTATGTTAATTAGAATAGATAGGTAATATAATTTTTTTACCCACCCTGTTTTAAAAGAACAGGCAAATGTTTGTGATTCATGGGGGCAGCCATCTTTTTGGTTGAAAGGAGGTGACAAGGAGCAGGAGACACCGTTCCAACTGTCCTGTGTCCTGATAACCTCTCCCAGCTGCACACGCTAGGCTTCAAATGTCAAATTCAAAATGTAAAAAAAAATTTGCACCAAAACAGCAGAACGAGAGCAACAACATCAGAAATCCCATCATGCTTTGCACAGCATCAGGGGAAAAAAGCCCGGTCAGTTTTCTTCTGTGCAGCTAAAAATGAGGATTGGATAAGAGAAACAAAGTTCTGATGCTGTGAAACTGTTAAAGAAACACCAGGCATTTCCAGTGCTGCTGAGTCGATTTTTAGTCCGGAGGTTCACTTTAAACTATGAATAACTTTTTTTCTTTCATTTTTTTAACTACTTCACATTCCTGGGTTTTTACACCTTGAAGTGTACCTGAGACGGTACATACTGCGCGTGCTGTATTTATACGTACCTGGGTAGTCCTCCAGGTCTATGTGGTCCGTGGGCTCCATTGTCCCGTGGTAGCATCCGGCATTTTCTTCAGTCGGGCCACGTGTGTTCTTTTGCACATGCCCGGGCATGCAACCCCCGATCCTACTTGTGCAGTATGGAGCATTCTGCATCTGTACAGTAATACTGAATGTGCAGAAGAACCTGACGAAAATACAGAATGGCTACTACTAGACAATGGAGCAGCCGGGGAGGACGGAGAGGGAGCCTACGGAGCACATGGGGTTGGAGGAAGCCCCAGGTAAGTATCAATTCAGCAGTATGAACCATCTCAGGTTCACTGATTCCTGACAATGTTAGCACATCATCTGTCTCCCTACAGCAATAACTTTTTAATACCTATGTCATCAAAGTGATACATAAATGTTTTTTTCACGACAATCTAGGCTGTCGCGGGAATTTTGTTGAGGAACATTAAATATTAATGCAAAAATACACATTCTATTCATGTTTCATTCTTCCGAATTTTTACATGACAAGTGCCGCAGTTTTAAAGGGACCCTGAGCAGAAGCCGTGGCCCGTGGGTATGCATATAAGCGTACCCATAGCTATTTAGTAAAGAGGAGACACTCACCAGCCCCTTCAGCTTCTCCCCGCATGGCCACTATAAATTACATTGAAACAAGTGACACTGAAGTAAAGTCATGCTGTCCTCTGGAACAGAAAGCCTGCCGGTCCTCTCTGTGCAAGCGCAGGCTTCCTGGCTTCCTGCCCTCCCTCTGCCGCACGTCATTGTGCGGTTCACGACCGGAGGGGAGGAAGAAGCCAGGAAGCCTGCGCTTGCACAGAGAGGACCTGCAGGCTTCCTGGATGGTGCGACTTTAGTACAGAGTTGCTTGCTGCAATGTAATTTATAGTGGCCACCCAGCGAGAAGCAGCACTACCTGAAGGGACTGGTGAGTGTCCCCTCTTTACTAAATAGCCCTGTGTATGCTTATATGCATACCCACGGCTTCTGCTCAGAGTCCCTTTAACACACCTCAAAATACATTATTTGGCATTGAAACGATACCATATATGCCATACTTCATCACTAGTTTGGCATGTAGTGTACCATTACACCAGCCTGTGTGTCTGTAGTGATTGCAAGCAATCAGTAGGGTGCACATCTGGGGATCCCAGTGCTGTATAGATACATTGCTAGGCAACAACACAGCCATGCATCTATACAGCATTGGGTCCCTGAGTTGTCGCCCTAGCAATCGCATCCCATCGCCTTGGGTGGCAACCATCACAGGTATCTGTCAGAATTCTAGTGGTTTATTTATGCAGGAAAAGCTGTCATATGCGTGTGTTTTAAGTTTTAATGTTCTATGCAACATTTCATTGTAAACTGTGAAGTTAGAGTACTTCTTTAAAATATTGCTCTGGGACATCTCAGCATATTCCAGACAGTGAAACTTTTATAAGATTATTTTAACTTGTAAGCAAGAAGATTGTTGACATGTACTTGTTACAAGTCCGTTACAGCCAGCAAGAAAAGAGAACATTTCCCAGCCAGAGAAAGTCAAAATATGAAAAGTATAAACAAATTGAAGTTTAATACCATTGTCTTAAGAAGCGCTGTTGCCATTTTATATTGCAGAAATATATTAATAATCAATACTTTCCTTCTAAAGAAAGAAATAATTATTGTTAAACCCTATAATTACATAAAATATAATGTAATACTTTGAAATACATTTAAATGCTGGATTCTGCAGTGAAAGTTTCAAAACACATTTGATGTGTTCCACAAAGATGTTTTGACTATGCATGTCCTTTGGAATGTCAAAACTTTGCAAGGTTTTTTCTATTGCCCCATATTTAGGACAATTATGCCACCTGGCGGTTTCATAGTCTTATAATTAATATTATTAATACTGCTTATTATTTAAATGATTAAATAGTGAAATCTGCCAGTGGAAATTATTACATTTATTTATTCATAAGAAAGACAACTATATATAGAAAATGATTTTATATTATTACATTTTAATATGCAACTATATATTCTATGATTAATTTTTTTAAGAATAATTCTATAGTAAGCTTATATTTAAATGAATATATTAGAAGCCCTGTGTACTTCAATAAGCATTACATTACTATTTCTGTAATTCACAGATTGTTTGGGTTAACATGCCCTATTTCTTGTTTGGGAAAGGACAGACACATTCCAAACTAATTAGTAGAAGGACACATTATCAGAAATGCGTCATGAATGACATTGTTTAATGTTTGAAAGTCCCAATGTCTGGGGCAAATAAGTCAACCAGCAGACAAGATGGCTGGTGACGTCTATTTTTAATTAACTGTGTCAGAAATTACCTGCTAATCAAGTGTCAGAATGTGTAAACACTCCAAATGACGTTCATTATCACAAGATAAGATAGATAAGGACTTTATAAACAAAAATATTATGACTTAAGTATTCAAAACAAGATAAAGAATTTATGCACGGAAATCTCAGCCAATCAGAACTAGAGATTTGGGGAAATTCCAAATTAGGCAGCCATATTGAATCCTTGTGTACAAAAATAAGTGGTTTTGAGAGCTTTCAGAGACATCCAGACTGAATCTCTCCTGAAAGATACCTACTCAGCTACAAGCCAGAAGCGACCTTCCCACACGTGGTTCTAGATGCTGAAGAGATGACAGAGAAGGGGTAATATGCTTAATATTCTGGTGATTCACTTTATTAATTTTTCAGCATTAAATTCAGATGTTATGAAGTTTTTTAGAAGCTATTTTTATGCTTTTTCTTTAAGAAGATTACTACAAGTTTTACACATATATTAGATATAAAGCTATTGATACAGATGAGACTATTTTTGATTTTATTCTATATAACATAACTCATATTCTTTTTTGAATGTACTTAGAAGATTGATGAACGCTTGGCTATAAAGCCTCGATGAGACGGAATACTGTTAGAACACTCTTGGAACTGTTCATATTTTGTATATATGCTGTATGATAAGCAAATACAATTTTTTATATAAAATCATATATTTAGTGCTCTGATTCATTTCAAGGTATACCGTCAATCTATAATCGCTGTTATGGAGATTTCAGACCCCACTATGCTGGATTTATATGATAGCAACGCTTTAAGGGCTGGTCCTTTACTGAGTTAGCAATCATGCAAAAGGCAGAACCGCTCAGGTTTTTGACACATCCATGAAACTTAAAGTGGGATAAAACTCTGACATAACATTCAATAAAAATGTGTTTTCCTACTTTTTACTACTCATACATTTGCCATATTTGCTTTTGTGCCCAAGTAATATTGTCTGTTTACAAACTACCTATAGTTTACAAGTTCCCAAAATACAGTATATCTGCTCTGAAAGCTGCCATTGCATTTTATGGCACAGCTATTTATATATTAAAATCTAATAGTGATCATTGCTGCTTTTCAGTTCAGTGCAGTTCAGTTTCAGCATGCTGCTTGCTGTATGCTAATTGTAGCAACAGAGGAATATAAACAAGATAATGGCCTCAATTCACTAAGCTTATCTCCTGTCTTTAATAACTTTTCTAGAGTTACCACCATGGTGATGAGGCATGTCCTATTCAGGAAACATTTTACCTCAGGCAAACCTAAAATTAACTCTTCTGTCTTTAACTTAACTTCAATCCTTAAAATAACTCCAGAACTCTAAAGTTAAAGAGACTCCGTAACAAAAATTGCATCCTGTTTTTAATCATCCTACAAGTTCCAAAAGCTATTCTAATGTGTTCTGGCTTACTGCAGCACTTTCTGCTATGACAGTCTCTGTAATAAATCAATGTATCTTTCCCCTGTCAGACTTGTCGGCCTGTGTCTGGAAGGCTGCCAAGTTCTTCAGTGTTGTGGTTCTGCTATGAACCCCCCCTTCCAGGCCCCTCTATGCACACTGCCTGTGTATTATTTAGATTAGGGCAGCTTCTCTCTTCTCTCTTATCTTTTACAAGCTGGATAAATCGTCCTCTGAGCTGGCTGGGCTTTCACATACTGAGGAATTACATACAGGCAGAGCTGTCTGCACTCTGCAGGAAGAAACAGCCTGACACTTCAGTGGAAGATAGCTGCAGGGGGAAAGAAACACACAAATGATCTCTTGAGATTAAAAAGGAAGGCTGTATACAGCCTGCTTGTGTATGGATGTATTTTCTTTGTGTGGACATACTGTACATCAACCTACTTCCTATTTTGGTGGCCATTTTGTTTGTTTATAAACAAACTTTTTAAAACTGTTTTTAACCACTTTTAATGTGGCGAGGAGTGGCGAAATTGTGACAGAGGGTAATAGGAGATGTCCCCTAACGCACTGGTATGTTTACTTTTGTGCGATTTTAACAATACAGATTCTCTTTAAAGACAGGCTGTTAATTAACTGCGTGTTAAAATAACTACAGAGGAGGTAACTTAACTACAGAGGAGGTAACATAAGGAATGGAGAGATAAGATAACTCTCTCACTCTGTGGAGGTAAGTTTTCTCTTGCCTTATTATCACCAGCATGATCTTAGTGATTAGAGGCCAGTGTTATTACCTCTTCGGATGCAGCCAAAAGCAGCAAGGAGCTGAAGAACAAAGTGCTGCGTTTAACTGTTATGTTGGGAACACACGGTACAATTTTCCGTGCGATAGATGGATCCGATTGATAAAATCCCTCATGTCCGATATTACTCCAGATCGATTCTGCGCTCGATTTATCATAAAAGTGAATGGAAAAGGATAAGAAAAACGAGCGAAAATAAGAGAATCAAGTGCAGAATCGAGCGGAAAAAAACGATCGGGTCGGAAAAATCGCACGGAAAAAACGTAACGTGTGTACCCAGCATTAGAAATGCTGTTCAGCTGCAATTTTTTCTCCACCAGTCTGCCGGATTCTGTCCCGCCAATATGAAAGGAAGGGAGAGGTTCCTCCAATAAATGTAAAATATTTTATACTTGTCATCATGCAGCTGAAAAAAGGCTGCTATTTATTATTATAATTTAGAAAATAGATTTTATTCCTGAAATCTTGTATTTTTAATTTGAGTCCACTTTAATTTTGTTTAATTAACATAGTAGCGGCCGCGCTAGTGAAGTATCGCGGTAGCGATACATTAGCACCTCCAGGGGCATTGCTAGGTCCATAAGACATGCAGGGCATTTTTTGGCTCACCAGCTGAAAAAGGGTGTGGCCATGCACCAGAAAGTGGGTGTGGTCATGGGTGGAGCCAAATGTACATGAACTTAACAGCAGTCTAAGTAGGCCTGCCCAGAAAAATGTTAGATGAAGCCGCCCTCTTCATTAATACAAAACAAAAATGCAGCATATCACATAAATACAGTGTTAAACATAACTAGGCAGAGTTACCTGGCTTCTGTGCTGGCTGCTCTGGCTTCCTGCTGAGTGGGCTGGTCTGCTGCCAGGTTGTCTGGCAGGTCCCCCATAGTATTCCCTGACCTTCTAGCAGACCCCCTCCCACAGGCCTCCCACTGAGGCACCACAACTCCCAGCATGCCCCCATAGAAGAACCACAGCTCCCTGCTTGCCCCATAAAGGCGACACAGCACCCAGCATGGCACCACAGCACCCAACATGCACCCACAGAACCCAGCATACCCCATTGATGCATCACAGCTCCCAGCATGCCTGCCATTAAGGCACCACAGCTCCCAGCATGCCCCCATAGAGGCTCCACAGCTCTTACTCTGCCTTGGGAATATCCGGGGCACCCCAGAATAGATCTGTGGCACATGTCACTAATCTTTGGGGGTAGCAACGCCCCCTGACCACCGTGCGGCTTTTGTAAGTAGTGGCCGTTATTCAGTTACATACGCTAGGCTGCCACTAGGCTAGGCATGCAGGTAAGCAGAATTAACAACTCAAGCAGCACACCTCACCTGCATCAGGGCCTTCATCTAGTTTGTCTGGCCTTAACAAACTTAAACGTTTCCAAAGATATTTACAGAATAAACCTGCTTGAACTGTACCAGAGCTGAATGGTTAAAAAGATTTTATACATACCTGAGGCTTCCTCTACTCTATCTGCTCTGATCGCTCCCACGCCGCCTTTCTCTGCTAGCCTCAGCTTCGGGAACGGGGTCCCCGCACTTCCGTCAGTCGGAGCCAGTCTATCGTAAGAGAAGTGCGCTGTTAGCGTATCTCTCCAGCAGCCGCCGGAGAGATACGTAGAGGCCGCACTTCTCCTGCGTAGCTGGCCACGACTGACGGAAGTGCGGGGACCCCGTTCCCGAAGCTGAGGCTAGCAGAGAAAGGCGGCGTGGGAGCAATCGGAGCAGATGGGGCTGGAGCAAGCCCAAGGTATGTATAAAATCTTTTTAATTATTCAGCTGTGAGTCCATTCAAGTGCAGGTCGCGAAGTACCTTTGGCAAACAAAATTAAGTCACTCTGATTTATTAGGGCGAGCAACAAGAGGTTTGATGAGGTTACTTTTATGAATCAATCCTAAATTTCCTAAATAATATTTCCAGTAAGTCATCATATGCTTCAGTTTTGCCTCAGTTCAGCTTTGGGTGAAGTATAACTTTGACCCAAAAATTTTTGGTTGAACCAAATAAACTTTAACATTGCCGTTGTTTAGCTGTTCAGTGGCGACTCCAGCTTAAGATTTTTTCGGAAAGGGGGCACGAAGGGGGTACAATGGTAAGCCGGTGGGGCTCATTGGGACATGGGCTAAATATAGATATATATTTGGTATCAGGCACGTGCACAGGGGGGTGCTCTGGGTGCTCAGGCACCCCCCTTTTAAAAATCTTCAAAAAAAGCCCCTCTCGCCGCGCAAAATAAGCCCCGCCCCCGACCGCGGTAAGCCCCGCCCACCCGCGGGAAGCTCCGCCCCCGCCTGGGACACTTTCAAGTGAAGAGGCCCAGACAGGAATCCTATTGTGGCATACTGACCTCTCCCTCCACCTAGGACCCATACTGACCTCTACCTCCCCCAGCACCCATAGTGACCTCTCCCTCCACCTAGTACCCCGTGACCACTCCCTCCGCTAGCACTCACAGTGACCTCTCCCTCCACCTAGGACCCATACTGACCTCTCCCTACCCATTACCCACAGTGACATCTCCCTTCACCTAGCACCCACAGTGACCTCTCCCTCCACCTAGCACCCACAGTGACCTCTCCCTCCACCTAGCACCCACAGTGACTTCTCTCTTACCCAGCACCCACAGTGACCTCTCCCTCCACCTAGCACCCACAGTGACCTCTCCCTCCACCTGGGACACATAGTGACCTCTCCCTCCCCAGCACCCACAGTGACTTCTCCCTCCCCCAGCACCCACAGTGACCTCTCCCTCCCCAGCTCTAGCAGTGATCCTGCCTACCCCAGCACCCACACTGACCTCTCCCTCCACCTAGCACCCACAGTGACCTCTCTCTTACCCATCACCCACAGTGACCTCTCCCTCCACCTGGGACCCATAGTGACCTCTCCCTCCCCAGCACCCACAGTGACCTCTCCCTTCCCCAGCACCCACAGTGACCTCTCCCTCCCCCAGCACCCACAGTGACCTCTCCCTCCCCCAGCACCCACAGTGACCTTTCCCTCCACCTAGCACCCACAGTGATCTCTACCTCCACCTAGGACCCATAGTGACATCTCCCTGCACCTAGCACCCACAGTGACCTCTCCCTCCCCAGCTCTAGCAGTGATCCTGCCTACCCCAGAACCCACACTGACCTATCACTCCCCCAGCACCCACAGTGATTTTCCCCTCCCCCAGTGGCTACCCTCCTGTCCCCTGCAGCACCCACAGGGACCTCCCATCCCAAAAGAAGCACCTACAGTGACCTCTCCCATTGCCAGCGCCCACAGTGGCTTCTCCCAACACCCAGCATCCACTCCCTCCTCCAGTAACCACACTGACTTCTCCCAGCACCCACAGTGGCCTACCCTTCCCCCAGCACCCACACTGATCTCTACCTCCCTTAGCAGCAACTATGCCATTCATAGCAGCACCCATAGTGACCTCCCACCCCCTGCACCCACAATGACCTCTACCTGCCGAGACCCACAGTGATCTCCCCCAAAGGACCCACAGTGACCTCCCTTTCCTCCAGCATCCATACTGACCTCTACCTTCCACAGCACCCACAGTTACTTCTCCCCCCAGCACCCACAGTGACCTACCCTTCCCTATCAACCACACTGACCTCGACCTCCCCTAGCAGCAACTATGCCATTCATAGCAGTACCCACAGTGACCTCCAACTCCCTGCACCCACAGCAATCCCACCAATATTCAGCACCCACATTACACTTAACTAGTAACCCCCACTATAGCAAGCACCCAGTACTTGCACCACCCTGCACCCAATACTCACATCCGGCCTCAATATGGCACATAGTACTTGCATCTAACAGCCACATGACACCCAATACCTGCACCCCTTTACCCTATAGCTGGCACCCAGTACTCAAACCTACATGGCACAGTACTTGCACCCAGCTCTGACTTGTCACTCACTACTCACACCTGCACACAGCCTCCACATGGCACCCACTCACATAACCAGTACTAGCACCCGAAGTACCTGCACTCAGAACCCACGTGACACACAGCACCCACCCAGAGCTAGCACCCAATACAGGCATGGCACCAAGTATTTGCACCTATGTGATACCCAGTACCTGCACCCAACACCCACATGTTTCATCTGCAGTAGTTCCAGTTGCACTAAGCCTCCACTTGGTTCCCAGCACCCACACCAAGCACTCACATATGACATCCAGTACTTGCACCCAGAACTCAAAAGGGACTGAGTACCTGCAATCAACACCTACATGATGGTTGATACACACCCATACAGCCAGAATCCACATGACACCCTGTGCCAGCACCTAGAACTCACATGGCACCCAGCATCTTCCTTTAGCACCCACATGACAACAAATACCCCAGTAGCCAGCACCCATCACCCATATGTCACCATGTACTCACTCCCAGTACCCACTTGGCACTCAGTATTTGCACCTAAGACCCACATACCCCCATAATCAACACCCACATGGCACAGTACTCACACGTCACCAAGTTCCAAAGCCATTATATGCACCTAGTACCCGTCCATGGCCAGCACCCAAATAGTACCCAGTACCCATCCTTGGTCCGAACCCATATGGGAAACGGTATTCTCCCATGGCACACATCCAGACCACACATGGCACTCCCTACTCACTCATGTCCAACACTCACATGGCTCCCTGTACCAATTAACACTCACATGGCACCCACTATTGTTTATCACCATCTGCTACTCATTCAGCACCCAATACTGCATAGCACCCACTGCAAATAAACACCCAATACAAACTGGACCTTGGTAACCAAAGCAGCTTGACACAGACTTTACTTTGGCATCTCGGCACCCACTGCAACTTACCACAAAGTGAATCTTTGTGTCTTACCATCTACTGCATCTTGGCACCCACTGCACCTTGGCACTTACTGCAGTTTTGCATCTACTAATGCTTAGCAACCACTGCATATTGGTAACCACTTGTTTGCCTGAAAAGAGGCTTGGGTGCTGATCAAGAGGGACAGAGGTCCCAATAATGAAAGGTGAGTCTGCGCCTCCACAGTGGGCTCCACTGTGCCCACTCTAACCCACAGTGGGCACCTATTACTGCTGATTTGATGGTGGTAGCACCAAAAGAGTTGGAAGGAGACACAAAGTCTGCCTGATACTGCTATAAAGGTGTGTGTGTGTGTGTGTGTGTGTGTGTGGAGGAGGGGGGGGGGGTTAAGACTGCCTTATTGCTTTCTGGAGAGGGGGTATTACATACACAATTTAACATGATTTATCGATTTCAAATTTGAGCACGACACCCTTGAGGATCTTCTACATAGCTCTGCCCCTTCCTGCAGCACCCACACTGACCTCTACTTTCCCCATCAGCCACCCCTTCCCCTCATAGCTGGCAACCAGTACTCACATTCACATGACACCAAGTATCTGCACCCAGGCCTAAAATTGCACCCAGTACTCACACCTGCACACAGCTTCCACATGGCACCCACTATCTGCACTAAGTATCCACTTAACCCGTACCCGCACCAAAAGTACCTGCATTCAAAACCAATGTGATGCCCAAAGCTCACCCATAGCCAGCACCCAGTACAGGCATGTCACCAAGTATTCGCACCCATGTCACATCCAGTACCTGCACCCAGCACCCACATGGCATCCAGTACATGCACCCAGATCTTACATGGCACTAAGTTCTTGCAATCAACACCCGCATGACACTCGATATCCAACCATAGCCAGAACCCACATGACACTCAGTACTTACACACAGAACCCACATGGCACCCATCATCTGCATTCAGCAGCATGACAATCAATACCCCCCTAGCCAGAAACGAGGAAGGGGGGGGGGCATGCGGGGAAATGCATTGACAGGCCCCTTTTTTGAATTTGAGCACCCGCCACTTAAGGACCCTCTGCACGGCCCTGTTTGGTATGTTTTCTGGGGGACCTTTAGAGTTTGTATGATGGATAGGGTTTAGGGAGTACATTCTCAGCCATGAACCCTTAGATATAATTGAGGGTGTACAATATTTTTGCTACAGTGAAGGAGAGGCCCAAGAACATGATAAATGTACCTTTATACGTGGCTGTTGGAGGGCATTGTACCTGGATATGGGTTATTCTGGGGTAATATAGTAGGGTATGCACTCTTCAGTTATCTTGTCTTTCCTTGGTGGTCATTTATGTGGCCCTCTTTTCAATATAAGTAATGAAATTGATGAAGTGACATTTATCTTTGAGCTCTATGAGACTATAAGGGCTTGTTTCCACTAGAGCGAATCTGCATGCGTTTCCTGCATGCAGATTCGCTCAAACAATACAAGTGGATGGCGCCGTTTCCACTTGTCAGGAATTCTGTGCGGCTCGCTCTGCAGAAAAAATCTGCACAGCAGAGCCGTCAGAATTCGCACGCCGCACACCCGCACGCAAATCGTCGGTCAGGTAACTAAATAGGAAAACCGCAAGCACTTGAGTCTTGCGGCTTTCCCGGCGTTTCCGCGCGCGATTTCGTGAAAAAGCTCATGTCAATGCTTGCCGGCATTGACATGGTTAAAATCGCATTGTTAAAATCGCGAACGATTCCGCGTAAAAATCTGCATGAAAACGTCATCGAATCCACAACCGTATGCGGATTCGTTGACGCGTTTTCCGCGAGCAAATCGCGCCGCACAAGTGGAAACGTACCCTAAGTGAAGGGATAGGATTGTGGATATTTTATATATTCTATAATTTGTATAACCTTTTATTTTGTTTAATTTCTTAGGTTTTTATAATCATTTTTAGGTTGCAATACATGAAATGTAATATAGGAGAGGTGATATGCCTATTTGTAGCACATGGAATGAAGATGCATGGATATAGGTACACTGTACCTTTAACCCTCCTGGCGGTTAATTTTTTTTGCCAAAATGGCAAAAATCCTTTTTTTTAAAAAAAAAATTTTTTGTGTTTCATGTAAAGCTACCAGAGTGGTAGCTACATGAAACACCACTAGAGGGCGCATGTGTCCCTCTAGTGCGATCGTCGCCGGCATCAATATCAATAGCATATAACGCGCTCCCCTGTTTGGCTTCTCCTGTCGCCATGGCGACGATCGGAATGACGTCATGGACGTCAGCCGACGTCCTGACGTCAGACACCTCCGATCCAGCCCATAGCGCTGCCCGGAACTCATTGGTCCGGGCAGCGCAGGGCTCTGGCGGGGGGGGGGGGGGGCCCTCTTGCACAGCTGCGTACGGGCGATCGCCGCAGAGCGGCGGCGATCAAGCTGTACGCGCGGCTAGCAAAGTGCTAGCTGCGCGTACAGCATTTTAAATGGAGCAAATCGCTCCACCACAGGCTGAGATATCTTCCTGCGTGGCATAGCCCGAGCTCAGCTCGGGCTTACCGCCAGGAAGGTTAAGATATATAAAGGGGATGGAGAGTTGGTGTGCTCTAATAAGGATTAGCATAAAGGAGGAGTATGGTCATACTGACTTGTGTATTTAAGGAAAAAAAGGGATCTTATGTTGCTTATTGTATATAAAAAGAATGTAAATGCAGAGCTCTTCCCCAATTATGAAGGCTGAGGTGGCGGGTTTCAGGCTGCAGGGCCAGAGGGCATAACAGGATCCAGGGCTGGATGCGGAGAACCCCTATAGTGGTTGCTAGGATACAGGGTAAACATTCAAACAGCACTTGGAGGGGAGAACCCACGCTCAATAGCGTCAGGACGCTCTTATGTTGGAAAAGGAAGAAGGGCAATACATCTAGTGGATGATGGAATGCGGAAGTAGGGTGGCGCAATCCGGTAAGCGGATCCTCCAATGACGAGGAGGAGTGTGGCAAATAGTACTTGAGGCTCTATCGGCATATTCACCTCCAAACCCTTGATAAGTCATTAAGTGACAAAACATGTTGGGCAGAGCAGAGCATGGATACACTAGTGGAGACACATGGAGGTTGGATCGGCATGCTGGGATGGTGAGGCTTGGTTTTGCATGCAGCAATGAGCGGCTTGGGACCAGACCACACCACATACATGGGGGAGTCAAGCCAGAGGTCTACTAACAGGGGAGAGCCTGTGTAATGAATTAAAAATGGAGACCGAGAGCCCAATATAGTGTAGTATGTTTTGGAAAATGAAGTAATTTTGAAACGTAAGTAATATACTTGCAAATCTGGGTTACCCTTTAGGCAACCACTGAATACGCAGGTGGGGAGATTAGGCCTGTCCCCACTCAGGGCTAAGATGTCGCTCTCTGTAGAAGAAAGCAGTTATCATGCGAGCTGCCGCATGCAAAGCCTTTCACGTGAAGTGGGCACGTGTTCACGCGATACCCTTCGCTTATCACGCAAAGTAACGCTATTTGGGCGCGGCAGCTCGCGTGATGACTGCTGTGATAGCAGTTATCATGCTTTTGTGAATCAAGCCCAAAGGGTGTGGTGGAATCTGTCCTGTCAGTGAGGACAAAGATAGGGACACCAAGAGCCAAATATAGGGCTCGATTCACAAAGCGGTGCTAACCCAGTTAGAGACTTTAGGGGCCTGATTCACAAAGCGGTGCTAACAGTTAGCACACTGGTGAAAAGCCCTTTATCACGCCTAAACTCAGTTTAGGCATGAGGGGCCTGATTCACAAAGCGGTGCTAACAGTTAGCACGGTGGTGAAAAGCCCTTTATCATGCCTAAACTCAGTTTAGGCATGATAAGTTTAGGTGTGATAAGTTTAGGCATGATAAGTTTAAGCACCAACTGCATTAGCACCGCAGTGCACAGCTTATCAAAAGTTTTGCGCTAGCAAAGTCTGGTGCACTTTGCATAGAGTTTAATGGCGCTGCTTTGCGTGCGGGACTTTGCACGCTATCTACACTTATCTAAACTTAGCATGCCTAAACTTATCACACCTAAACTTATCACACCTAAACTTATCACGCCTAAACTGGCTTTTCACCAGTGTGGTGCAATGATTATCACGTCTCTAACTGGGTTAGCACCGCTTTGTGAATCGAGCCCCAGGCATGATAACCATTGCACCACGCTGGTAAAAAACCAGTTTAGGCGTGATAAGTTTAGGCATGATAAGTTTAGGCATGATGGGCTCGATTCACAAAGCGGTGCAAAGTGTTAGCACCATGGTGAAAAGGCCCTTATCACGCCTAAAGTCACTTTAGGCATGATAAGAAGAAACTCGCGCGAAGTTGCCGTGCGTAAGTGCGCGCGCAACACCCGACGCTTCGCGCGAAGCTCCCATTAAGCCCTATGGGACTTTGCGCGCGCTCTCACGCGCGTACGCGCGAACGCGCTTACGCGCGGTAACTTCGCGCGAAGAGCAGGAAAAATCGGTGATAACTCAGTGGTGAAAAGGTCATCACGCCTAAAGTCTTTTAGGCGTGATAACTGGGTTATCACCGCTTTGTGAATCGAGGCCGATAAGTTTAGATAAGTTTAGATCGCGCGCAAAGTCCCGCACGCAAAGCAGCGCCATTAAACTCTATGCGAAGTGCACCAGACTTTGCTAGCGCAAAACTTTTGATCAGCTGTGCACTGCGGTGCTAACCCAGTTGGTGCTTAAACTTATAACACCTAGGGCCTGATTCACAAAGCGGTGCTAACAGTTAGCACGCTGGTGAAAAGCCCTTTATCATGCCTAAACTCAGTTTAGGCATGATAAGTTTAGGTGTGATAAGTTTAGGTGTGATAAGTTTAGGCATGATAAGTTTAGGTGTGATAAGTTTAGGCATGATAAGTTTAAGCGCCAACTGCGTTAGCACCGCAGTGCACAGCTGATCAAAAGTTTTACGCTAGCAAAGACTGGTGCACTTTGTATAAAGTTTAATGGCGCTGCTTTGCGTGCGGGACTTTGCAAGCGATCTAAACTTATCTAAACTTATCATGCCTAAACTTATCACACCTAAACTTATCACACCTAAACTTATCACGAATAAACTGGCTTTTCACCAGCATGGTGCAATGGTTATCATGCCTAAAGTCTTTTAGGCATGCTAACTGGGTTAGCACCGCTTTGTGAATCGAGCCCCTAAACTTATCACCCCTAAACTTATCATGCCTAAACTTATCACGCCTAAACTTATCACACCTAAGCTTACGGAACAGGCAAAAATGGCGCACAGCGCCAAGGGGATAAAAAAGGCGCAGCAATAATGAATATAAAACGATATTTATATCTTAAACTAATTTAGGCAGCGGGGGTCGGGGGGAGATGCAGCGGGCAGGACAGGCAGCGGGGTGGAGGGAGTAGGATTAGGCGGTGTGCAGAGAGAGGGATACATTACCTAGTCCCAGCCGGCGATCGCTCCTCCACTTCTGTTAGTTTGCAGGAGTCCTCATCCAGCCAATCACTATGCGGCTTCGGTTTCCGCATGCTGATTGGCTGGATGTCCTGCAAGCTAACAGAAGAAGTGAAGGAGCGATCGCCGGCTGGGACTAGGTAATGTATCTCTCTGCACACCGCCTAATCCTATTCCCTCCACCCCGCTGCCTGTCCTGCCCGCTGCATCTCCCCCCGACCCCTGCTGCCTCACTAGCCCCCCTGCAAATGGCCCACCGTTCTGCCAATAAATGTTTTATAAAATGTTATTTACCGTTTTAATGTATCTACATTAAAACTGTAAATAACATTTTATGATCGGCGGAACGGTGCGCCATTATTCACTCTGCGCCATTTTTGACTGTACCCCTAAACTTATCATGCCTAAACTTATCACGCCTAAACTTATCATGCCTAAACTTATCACACCTAAACTGGCTGTTCACCGGCGTGGTGCAATGGTTATCATGCCTAAAGTCTCTAACTGGGTTAGCACCGCTTTGTGAATCGAGCCCAAGGTGTGATAAAGGGCTTTTCACCAGCGTGCTAACTGTTGTGAATCAGGCCCATAGTGTAGTATGCACTGGTAATATGTGATGAAATTGGTAGAGTAAATACAAATATACGCACAAAGCAACCACTGTTGCTATACCTCAAAGGCAATTTACTTCAAAAGCAACCACTGTAATAGCAGGTGGGGAGATTAGACCTGACCCCACTCAGGATTAAGAAGTCGCTCTCTGTAGAACAGAATAAAAATGTCTAAAAAGTTTAAAATGTGTGGAGGCAGCGGTGGACTAATCTCCTCCAAACAGACACAAGATATGCCAACAAAGTTTAGCAAAACAAATGTATTTCCTTACTCCAGGGGAAAATGCAATGCATTTCACAGGTATGACCTCACTTTATCAGGCAATAGGTAGGAGTAGGTAGAGTGCAGGTCTGTAGCTGAGCCAAGTTTGCATTGCCACTGCTTAAACTGTGAGGGCAACGAGGACCCGCCCACTGCTCTGCCACAGATTGCTCAATCCAAGATTACTGCAACAGGGATCTGTGAGTAGTAACCAGCTGCTGCATGCAGCTCCAGAGCGCTTTTGCTACAAGCTAATCAGCTACCCTGCCAGTCTCGCTTACCAGTAATATATATATATACTAGCTGATTACCCGGCGTTGCCCGGGCATGTATTTGGCTAGTGTTGGCTCCGCCCACTTTTTCTAACCCTAACACACAATTACTCAATGACCAAGTTTGTGAGCTTTGCGGTCTTTGGAATCAATAATTTGCACTGAAATGAAAAAAAATCTGATTGGCTGTTTGTGGCTCCACCCCCTTTTCTGAATTTGAACCCCAGTCACCCAATGACCAACTGTAGCAGGTTTGAGGCCTGTGCCATTAACAGTGCAAGAATGGCAGCAATTAAATATTCCCCTTGAGAAGCAATAGGTGAAGTTAGATTCACTTGTGTAGGCTCCAACCACTTTTCTGAATATTTAACCCAGTCACCCAGTGACCAACTGTGCAAAGTTTGGGAACCCTGCCATTAACAGTGTAAGAATGGCTGCAGTATACATTTTCCCAGTGAAATTTGTATTTGTCTCCACCCACTAATGACGTGGAACTGCCCGCCTGTGTATGTATTTGACCGGTTTTGGCTCTGCCCACTTTTTCTAACCCTAATGCACGAACACTCAATGACCAAGTTTGTGAGCTTTGGGGTCTTTGGCATCAATAATTTGTATATTCCCATAGAAATTAAACAAATCAGATTGGCTGTCTGTGGCTGCACTCCTCTCCAACATTTGAACCCCAGTCACCCAATGACCAACTATAGCAGGTTTGAGGCATCTGCTACAGCCCTGTTTCTATGGGCGTGCGATACGTGCAATCGCCCGGGGCGCTTTATTGTACGGCAGGAGGGGGGGGCGCCGGAGCGGGGGAACGGACATAATAGTTATAACTCACCTTCTTCATCCGTTCCCCCGCAGTTTCAATATCTTTCCTCTCCCGGCGTCCATCGCCTGGTAACAGCGCCCCCTGTGATGACATACCACATGTCATCACAGGAAGTACTGTTACTAATGAGATAGATGCCGGGAAAGGAAGGACATTGAAGCAGCGCAGGTTCGGCAGAAGCAGGTGAGTTATTACTATTATGTTCGCTCCTCCCGCTCCTGCGCCTAACTCATGCCGCCCATACCAACTAACCTAAACTGCGGGAACCTACCTAACACCTACATTGCGGGGCACCTACCTAACTAACCTAAACTGTGGGAACCTACCTAACTAACCTAAACTGCAGGAACCTACCTATTTAACCTAAACTGCAGGAACCTACCTACCTAACTAACCTATACTGCGGGAACCTACCTAACTAACCTATACTGCGGGAACCTACCTAGCCAAGCTATACTGTGTTAACCTACCTAACTATCCTATACTGCGGGAACCTACCTACCTAACCTATACTGCGGGAACCTACCTAACTAACCTATACTGCGGGACCCTACCTAACTAACCTATACTGCGGGAACCTACCTAGCCAAGCTATACTGTGTTAACCTACCTAACTATCCTATACTGCGGGAACTTACCTAACTAACCTATTCTGCGGGAACCTACCTGACTAACCTATACTGCGGGAACCTACCTAACTAACCTATACTGCGGGAACCTACCTAGCCAAGCTATACTGCGGGAACCTACCTAACTATCCTATACTGCGGGAACCTACCTATATAACCTAAACTGCAGGAACCTACCTACATAACCTAAACTGCAGGAACCTACCTATCTAACCCATACTGGGGACCAACCTATCTAACCTATACTGGGGGAACCTACCTATCGAACCCAAACTGGGGGAACCTACCGATCTAACCCATACTGGGGGAACCTACCTATCGAACCTATACTGCGGGAACCTACCTATCTAACCTATACTGCGGGCACCTACCTATCTAAACTATACTGGGGGCACCTACCTATCTAACCCACACTGGTGGCAACTATAAGGGCTACCCTATACTGGAGGCAGCTACGTAGCTAACCTGTTCAACCTGTACTGCGGGCACCTATGCCTGGCTCCATGGGGGTGGGGGTGGGGGGGTGATTTTTACACCCTCACCCTGGGTGAAATTTAGCCTAGAAACTGCTCTGATCTGCTATTACCAGTGTAAAAATGGCAGCAATTGAAATATTCCCTTTGAAAATCAACAGGTGAATTTTGATTGGCTATTATAGGCTCCACCCACTTCCCTGAATATTAATCTCAGTCACCCAGTGACCATCTTGGCAAAGTTTGAGATCCCTGCCATTAACAGTGAAGAAGGGCTGCAGTTTACATTTTCCCAGTGAAATTTGTTTTTGGCTCCGCCCACTTTTTGTAAACTGGACACACAGTCACTCAATGACCATGTTTGTGAGCTTTGGGTCCTTGGCAAGTTGGCATCAATAATTTGTATTTTCCCAGTGAAATGAAACACATCTGATTGGCTGTTTGTGGCTCTATCCCAGGCATGGGCAAACTTGGCCCTCCAGCTGTTAAGGAACTACAAATCCCACAATGCCTTTGCCTTTATGAGTCATGACCGTGGCTGTCAGACTCCTGTAATGCATTGTGGGACTTGTAGTTCCTCAACAGCTGGAGGGCCAAGTTTGCCCATGCCTCCTCTATCCCCTTTTCTGAATTTGAACACCAGTGACCCAATGACCAACTGTATCAGGTTTGAGGCTTGTGCCATTAACAGTGCAAGAATGGCAGCAATTTTAATATTCCCTTTGAAAATCAACAGGTGAATTTTGATTGTTTTTTTTAGGCTCCACCCACTTTTCTGTATAATAATCTGTGCCATTAACAGTGCAAGAATGGCAGCAATGTAAATATTCCCCCTGAAAATCAAAAGATGAATTTTGATTGGCTGCTGTACACTCCACCCACTTTCCTGAATATTAATCCTAGTCACCCAGTGGCCAACTGTGTCAAGTTTGAGAACCCTGCCAATAACAGAATGGCTGAAATCAATCTAACAAATCTGATTGGCTGTTTGTGGCTCCACCGCCTTTAGTGAATTTGGTCCCCAGTCACCCAATTACTGACTGTATCAGGTTTGAGGCCTCTGCCATTAACAGTGTAAGAATGGTAGCAATGTAAATATTCCCCATGAAAATCAATAGGTGAATTTTGATTGGCTGTTGTAGGCTCCACCCACATTTCTGAATAATAATCCCAGGCACCCAGTGGCCAATTGTATCAAGTTTGGGAACCCTGCCATGTAAAAAATTAAGTTTCTGGCACCGCCCACTTTTTGTAACCTTGTCATACAGTCACTCAATTACCAAGTTTATCAGCTTTGGGGTCCTTGGTATCAATACTTTGTATATCTAATTGGCTGTTTGTGGCTCCACCCCTTTCTGAATTTGAACCCCAGTCACCCAGTGACCAGCTGTACCAGGTTTGAGGCATCTACTATTAACAGTATAAGAATGGTTGCAGTTTAAATATTCCCTTTGAAAATCAAAAGTTGGCTGTTGTAGGCTTAACCCTGCGATTAACAGTGTAAGAATGGCTGTATTTTTTCCCATTTAAAATGAATGGCTGAATTTTGATTGGCTGTTTTATGCTCCGCCCACTTTTCCTGGATTTGTAACCTCGGTCACCAAGTGACCAACTGTGCCAAGTGTGGGGACTCTGGGTTGATTACTGTGAGAATGGCAGCCTTTTACATTTTTTCCATTGACTTGAATGGGTGAAATCTGATTTGCTGTTTGTAGCTCCGCCCAGGTGTGCAGGGGGGACGCGAGACCCCCAGAACATATCATCCCAGGTAGTAAGGGATCTGTATACCAAGTTTCGTTCAAATCGGTCAAGGCGTTTTCGAGTGATCGCGGCACATACACACACATACACACACACACACACATACATCCGATTTTATATATATAGATATATATATATGTGTGTGTGGTTTTTTTCATATTTTTGCATTTTATTTACTTTTTTTTATTAAATATGTTATCATTTCTAACTTTTTTATGCAGACACCATTTTAACTTTTTTCACTGCAGTGTGCACGAGTGAAACAAATGATCGTTGGTTGACTGTAGGATACCATAGACAATCAATCAAAAGCTTATCGATTGAATTATATGCATATGGATAATTTTGTGATTTAATTGTTCATAATCATATGATAACCATATACAATTAAGCTACTATTTGTTTTTATTGTGTTTGTGCAGAAATAAATGTACTAAATGTGTTCATTTATTTATATTGATTTTACTCAAATTGCTTGTCACCAGCTAATTATAGCAGAAATACTAATTTAAACGTGGTTTGATATCTGAATTAGCCATACTTACCTTGAATGGGGGAGGGGTAACCCCAATACCTCAAACCAGCTGCTGAAATATAGATTTAAAGGTGCAAATACCATACTTTGATTATACATATAAATCACACATGATCTCCACTTCCCTGCGATTGTCCATAGGGAAGCATCATGTGCATTTTTGTGTGTGTATTCGCATTGCAAAAAAACACAATCAATTTTTGGCAAGTGTGACCCCAGCCCAATACTGCACCCACATTCTCAGAAAAAAATAATGCACAGGTACCTTTTTGCAGATTCCAAACTGTTGGTCACATGACCTGTGTACTGCCCCAGAACGGCTTCAGCTTACCTAACTGAAAGTATCTTGATAACCTCCCCTTATGGTGTACAACAATCATTATAACTGTGGCCCCCTTAGTCCCCCCTGTTGCGTAGGAGCTCTTTCTTTCTTTGTTCCCTCTAGAACTAGTGCAGCCCCTTTAATAACAAGTAGAGATGTCAGCGAACGGTTCGGGAACTGTTCACTGGCGAACCCCTCACCCTGTACTACTTCCGGGTCGCTATGACCCAGAGTAGTACGGCTGCGCTAGACCGGCAGTGCACGTCCTTGATTGTGCGCCTGTTGCCGAGCACGTTCTGCACATGTGCATGACGTCATGAGTGATGTCACGCTCATGCTCAGAGAGTGTCCGGCAACAGGCGCATGATTAAAGACGCGCACCACTGGCCCAACATGGCCGTACTACTCTAGGTAATAGCGACTAGGAAGTAGTATTTGCCCATAGAGATTCGCTAGTGAACAGTTCGCTAACATCTCTAATAACAAGTGCGACCCACTTTGGGTCCTCGTGGCCCCCTAATACATGACCGTCATGTCTCTCTTTATCTGTGTCAATTATTTCCCCAATGAAAAACAAAAATCACCGATGTCAGTAACCAGACCCACAACAAGCCTGCAGAGATGGCTCCTGATGGGGTTTCAACCCAAAATCGAGAGGGGGAGCAGCTTTATTCAAGCTAACACAAAGCTGTCACCCTCAACCACACTCTGCCCGATTCAGCCACCACCAGCAGTCGTCCGCGACGCTACTGCTAGACACTACGACAATTCCTACTCTGCTGTCGAGCTGCTCGCACTCAGGCTGGCGTTTTACTATTTTGTGTAGGCCAAAGTACAAGAATGCCATGCACGCAATGCAATCTCACACGGTAGCAATGCACGATCCGAGCATACAATCAGGCACTGTAATACAATTACAAACAGTCTCTCTCTAGTAAATCTGGGACAAGGCCCTCCAGCTGAGACACCCAGGGCCGGCCCGCTCATGAGGCGGGGTGAAACGTTTGCCTCAGGCGGCAAACTTCTAGGGGCGGCACCCGCCCGTCCTCGGGTGCGGGGGGGGGGCAGCCGCCGAGCCGGAGGGGTAGCGGGCAGGACGGGGGTATTGGGCCTAGCAGTGGGGAGGGGGGTTGGACCCCCCCTCCCTCACCTGGGTCCCCCGATCTGCGCTCCCCTCCAGCTGTAATAGGAAGCAGCCGATGCCCAATTGTAAGAGGCACGGGCGGGGAGGACTCACCTTATCCGCGTTCCAGCGTGCGCTCCACTGGCGTCACTTCCTGCATCGCCGTCCACTTACAATACAGTGGGCGGCGATGCAGGAAGTGACGTCAGTGGAGCGCACGCTGGAACGCGGATAAGGTGAGTCCTCCCCGCCCGTGCCTCTTACGATTGGGCATCGGCTGCTTCCTATTACAGCTGGTGGGGAGCGCAGATCGGGGGACCCAGGCGAGGGAGGGGGGGGGTCCGACCCCCCTCCCCACCGCTAGGCCCAATACCCCCGTCCTGCCCACTACCCCTCCGGCTCGGCGGCCCCCCACGGGGGGGTGGGGGGGCAGCGGCGGCAATTTTTTTTATAAATTTGCCTCAGGCGGCAAAAAGTCTAGGGCCGGCCCTGGAGACACCAAAATGCGCCCCTCCATTCCTCCCACCCCGGCCGTCACACACTGATTGCTATTAGACTAAGAGGTGCCCCCCAACACCTTAATCTCTAGTTATCTGGCTTGCAGTCCCCTATTTCTCTCTGCTTCAAACACAGTAGGGGAGTGATTTGTACCACTGGCATAACAATAGGCCCTGCAGCCCCTGCCCTCGCAGAGGGGCCCGTTCAGGGCCATTTTGGGGGGCTGGAGGGGTCGCAGCATGAAGGGGAAAACCATTCTGCACTTCAGAGGGGAGGGGGGACGGTCCCCTCTCGCTCACCTCGGGCTCACCCCTCTGCGCTCCCCTCCAGCATCAATACCATTGTGTGAGCAGCGGCGGGCAGCGGCAGCTACATACCTTCTGTGCGCTCCAGCGAGGGGGGAGGGCGCTCAGAATTTATGCAGGGGGGCCCGGGGGGACCTAGTTATGCCCCTCATTTGTACGCCCCCTTTTACACTGCGTCCTGAGGCTGGAGCCTCTCTCGCCTCTGCCTGACCCGGTCCTGCTCTCTAGGACATGTAAAGCTCTGCTTAGTACTCAGACGACTAGCTTATTAAATAAAGATTTAATATTCCAAAAAGGAGGTACAATGCAGAAGACAATATATATATAAGAATATTTACTAAAAAAAAAAAAAACTGTAAAAAGGTACAATGAAACACAATTTGCTTATCAAAAAAAAAAAGGTAATAAAACAGAAGTCGACTTTACCAGCGTAAAGGTCCAAAGGTTGTTTGCGGTAGTATGAAGTTCTGACCAGGAGTCAGGGCCAGAGCCGGGACAAGGTCCTTCAGCACCCAAGGCTGAGACAGCAAAGTGCGCCCCTCCATCCCTCCCACCCCAGCCATCACTCACTGCTTGCTATTAGACTAAGAGGCGCTCCAGGGCCCCTAACCCCACCAACACCTTAATCTCTAGTTATCTAGCTTGCAGTCACTGCCATGTATCCCATTTTCTTATTTCTCTCTCCTTCAAACACAATAGGGCAATGATAGCAGAATGAATTGTGCGCCCCCTCCTACACAGCGCCCTGAGGCTGGAGCCTCTTCAGCCTCTGCCTCGGCCTGGCCCTGGTCAGGGCACCCCTAGCATGTGGCTAGCTCCGGAGAAGTACAAGTTCTGAATCTTCAACGCTGATTTTTATAGGAAAAAACATAACCTGGGGCTACCCAATATTCCTATCCAGAAATAATCTAATTTCCTCACATTCTGACATCAAGTTTTTCTAAAGACCTCGGTAACAGCCCCGCTTGCTGTGACATGCAAGTTTCAAAGTTTCTCTGAAACACCAGAGCTCCATTTGTATGCTTATGCTGTTTCCTTGATCCCCACTGTCCAAGGTGTTTACATGTGACAATAAGGTGTTTGCATTGACAATAAGGTGTTATATTCAAATGTCTCTGTAGGCAGACTTCACATGAGGAGGCAGACATAAGCCCTCCAGCATAGCAGACAAATGTCCAGCGCTCTCCAGAGGAAATTACATACAATGGCTATCATTCATGAACAGGCTGTCGGTAAAGAGAATCAGTGCGGGAAAACACCGCTGGCGGATTTTTAGACTTCTGGGTGGGCATTCATAAAAAAGTATCTATGTGCGGAAGCAGTGCGGAGATTCCCCGAACTAGGCAGGCGGTAGGCAGGCGGAGAAACGGAAGCTGCCGAGTTGATACATTTCTCCGTGTTCCGCTCTGCTGCAGCTGCCTGGGAGGTCTGTGTGTCTCCATTCATTTACATTGGTATCGCCACATCAGAGGGAGCGGTACTTCCCGACCTCACACCGCTTGCGGTGATCTTTGTGAATGAACATTTTGCTACATTTGTACCGATAATCACCGCACAAGGCGGTGATTTATCACTCTGCTCGGTAGTGTCATTTTTCCATGCGGAAAGAGGCTTTATGAATGCTGACTTTGCCGAGTGGTCGGGAAAGTCAGCTGTTTTAAGCATTTCCGCATGCGTAAATGCTTCATGAATGATAGCCAATGTATCACATTTACACATTTTACACAGACAGCATAGTCAAAATGGATTCCCACATAGGATACAAGTTAAAAAATGGCTACTGTATTATGTATGCCATCACACCGTATATTCTGACAACCGCCTTCAGCCTCCCGTCTCAAAGAACTCTAAGGGAATAGACACCATAAGGAAGTTGTTGGTTATTGTTGGCTAAACTAGCGTAATAATGGAGACTCGATCAAACAAAACATGTGATTGATGGCAAATTAAAGCTTTTTTTTTTTTTAATTTTCGTTTGCAGTATGCAGACGACAAACTTTACCAGGTGTCAGAAGAAAGGTTATTTACCCCCCTTGGTTCTGTCCTTTCCACTATTGTATACACATCTGCTGACTCGTGATCTTGTGTCTCAAAGTTTCCATTGACGCTGAACAAGAAGGCAGATGTGGTGTTTGATGCACACTTGTTTGAGGTGCGTGTGCAGAAGTGCCAGGCAGCTGTCTTCAGCCTGCATATGAAAATACCGGAAGTGGTGTAACCGGCCTTCTTAGACCCTGACCCCGGAGTGTATTCTGTGCGCATGCACTGATCTATCATAATCGATTCTGAATTTGACATTGATTGGTCTAAACAACACATACATCACTCGATTTGTTCTCGATCAAACGATATCTTGCATCTTGGTTGATCAGCAAAACGACACGATTCTCTGAGATATTGCTCATTTATTTGTCGGTCGTGCATGTGAAACGTAATCGATTCTCTCTCGATTCAATTATTGGAAAGTTAATCGAGCCTTTAAATCGCTAAATGTATGAGCACCTTAAGAGGTGCTGTGACACAATGTTTCCTTATTGTACCAGGCATTGTATAAAGCAATTGGTGTTTCCTAGCTGCTCTAGTTGCAAATGCCCTTGACAATCAGAGCACAGTGTCTATAGATTTGGGGCACAAGCCCTGACTCTACGGCACTAGTGACGTGCCACAATGCAAATACTTATTGCAGATTTATACTGACCAGTGGAAAACCTGACAGCTCGGCATCGGCAATCAACAACCCTCCCCAAAGCAAAAACGAAAGTTTTAGAAGCTCAGCAACTAAGGATAAAGTCACTGGTAACAAAATCTCCACAGGAGCACCACTAAAATGTATTTAAACCTAGGTTCAGCCAGGGGCGTAGCAATAGAGGTTGCAGAGGTTGCGAACGCATCGGGGCCCTTGGGCCAGGGGGGGCCCCGAAGGGCCCTCCGTCAACTACAGTATTAGCTCTCTATTGGTCCTGTGCTCATAATAATCACTTCTATAGATACTTTGAATAGTGGTAATCATTAACAAGCTATTTCCCATCCCCTTCTTGCAGCTCTGACACTGTAGTTGCCATTGTCAGGTTTTGGTGCGCCATATCAGTTGTTATGTATAGAGTGCTTGGGGGGCCCCATTGTAAAACTTGCATCGGGCCCCACAGTTCCTTAGCTATGCCATTGTGTTCAGCTACTAGTCATGGCGAGCCAGTCACTGCATCTTAGACACCTGTGCCACGTGCAGCTTATAATGTTGGGTAACATGAAAGTATCTTGCATTCCCATAACTCAGTAATGCAGATATGTACAGCATTATTAATCAGTGTCCTCTTTACAGACATTTTAAGCCGACTTAAAAAAAGATGGTCCCCTACTTACAAACAGGATTTGTCATGGGCAATTATTTAAATACGTTGTTTGTAAATTTAATTTGTTTGTAAGTTGAGTCCTATGTTTAACAGGTAAAATCAGGTAAAAGATGAGGACATATAGTATAAACAGTTTTTTTTTATTGTTTTCAATAATTTTTCAAAGTGTTTTAAACTACTTATAACAGTTTGTGCAATACTGTAACATTTAACAACAAGAATATGTAATAAAAAAACATACTGTATATTTTGTACATGAAGACAACTTTGTATCTGAAACGTTGTAACTTGAGTTGTTTATAAGTAGAATGTATGAGTACGCAAACCCTTTAACTGACCCCCAGAATGTCACTGAATGCCTGGTAATGACATATTAATCCATCGTTTAGGAATCAGTGAGGATCGGTGGCGTAGAGGATTATGGCGTTTACAGGTGATATCTGATATGTGTTGGAGAGTTGTTGTCACATTGAAGAGTCATTTCTTGCTGGTAATCGTCAGGAGATCTATGTAGATCTGTGAAGGGAAAGCAGTGTAAATACAGAAAAACACGAGGTGACATCAGCATGCAGCAGCCCCTCTACATGATGCTGGAGAGGAAGATCTGTGCACTGGGAGGATATTGGTAAATGTGATTAATATGAAACTATAGCCAATATGGGTTTCAGTTTAAGATTTTAATAGAGCTGTATAGCTTCAGCCAGGTCTGTAATACCGGCGTCTGGGGAACACAGAGGCAGTTCATGAGGCAGAGAGCACGCCTCCCGGTCCCACCCCCCAACTGCCTTTTGTTCTCTTTAACCACTAGAGGACAGTAGGCTTTACCCCTCCCCCCAAGTGACCCCCCTCCTTTTCTGCCCACCAGCAGAGTTTTCTGTTGGTGGGCTCTGATCCCTGCCACCCTGTTTGTTTATTTTTTTTATTTATGTTGAGGTTTTTTGTAAATAAATGTAACTTTTTTTATATTTTATTTTATAACACTCCACCCCCTACCTCCCCCGCCAGCCAATCACTCTTGTGCCTCCCAGGGGGACAGCCGTGTCACACGGCTGTCTCCAGTACAGCGCTGCCTGCCGTAGATCGCAGCGCTGTACAGTGTAAATAAACGCCAGTGTTGCCATCTACCAGTCTCCTAGCAGTGATCACAGCTGGGAGACTGATGATGGAGCAGAGCGCCGTCATTCAAGTGGAGATGCGCGCACATTGGCGCGCACGTTCTCCAGCAAAACCTCCCCTAGGACTTTACGCCAATTGGCGTTGAGCGGTCTTGGGGCTGCCGCCGCCTCCATGCCAATGGGTGTGGAGTGGTCTTAAAGCAGTTAAATTCACTTTTTCTACTACGTTTTCTCGCGGTAGACGATTTTTTATCTTCTATTTAAAATAACTTTTCACCACTCTACAATTGACAAAGTACCAAACATAGGTGAATAAGTACTGTAACTGTTAGAATTATTCTGAACATTTTCTTGCTTGCTGGTAGTTGATGAGCATGAATTTCACATAATTGTTTTTTTCGTATCGCAATTTGTAAGGGGCAAACACACAGGCATGCGTAGTTGCATACAAATCGTGCACATATTTTCACATACATTTTTTCATACATTACGTGACAGTACATCTTTGTTTGGTTAGAGCAGCACAATGTAAAAAACAAAAACAGAAAAACATAGAGAAAATGTGCAGTGTCTGAAGAATTGTCCGAAATAGTTTTGCACATACAATGCGAGCAAAGAAGTGCACTTTGGCCTCAATTCACTAAGATCATGCTGGAGATAATAAGGCAAGAGAAAAGTTACCTCCATACAGTAAGAGAGTTATCCCATCTCTTCATTCCTTACGTTACCTCTTCTGTAGTTAATTTACCTCCTCTGTAGTTATTTTCACATGCAGTTAATAAACAGCCTGTCTTTAACTGTGGAGTTATTTTAAGGATTGAAGAGTTAACTTAAAGACAGAAGAGTTAACTTTAAGTTTGCCTGAGGTAAAATGTTTCCTGAATAGGACATGCCTCATCACCATGGTGACCACTCTAGAAACGTTATTAAAGACAGGAGATAAGCTTAGTGAATTGAGGCCATTATGTGCACCAACATAAACCACCCATTGATTAACCATGCTGACCAGAATTTTTGTTTCAGAGAAAAGTGGAAACCCAAGCAGGATTTCAACACCTCTTCTTTTTCCCGCACCTATTTCCGCATGCACATGGAGACATGGGAAAAGGAAAAAAGCTGCTCATAGACTAAAATTTGGACAGAGAAGCAATTGTGCAGATGTGCTCACTAACATGGCATTTCCGTCAAACCGACTAACGATCAAAATGTCAACATCAGAATTAGTGTTGGGCGAACACCTGGATGTTCGGGTTCACGAACGTTCGCCGAACATGGCCGCGATGTCGGGTGTTCGCGCCGAACTCCGAACATAATGGAAGTCAATGGGGACCCGAACTTTCGTGTTTTTTAAAGCCTCCTTACAGGCTACATACCCCAAATTTACAGGGTATTTGCACCTTGGGAGTGGGTACAAGATGAAAAAAAATTTAGCAAAAAGAGCTTATAGTTTTTGAGAAAATTGATTTTAAAGTTTCAAAGGGAAAACTGTCTTTTAAATGCAGGAAATGTCTGTTTTCTTTGCACAGGTAACATGCTTTTTGTCGGCATGCAGTCATAAATGTAATACATATAAGAGGTTCCAGGAAAAGGGACCGGTAACGCTAACCCAGCAGCAGCACACGTGATGGAACAGGAGGAGGCGCAGGAGGAGAAGGCCACGCTTTGAGACACAACAACCCAGGCCTTGCATGAGGACAAGAAGCGTGCGGATAGCAATTTGCTTTTTGTCGGCATGCAGTCATAAATGTAATACAGATAAGAGGTTCCATAAAAAAGGACCGGCAACGCTAACCCAGCAGCAGCACACGTGATGGAACAGGAGGAGGCGCAGGAGGAGAAGGCCACGCTTTGAGACACAACAACCCAGGCCTTGCATGCGGACAAGAAGCGTGCGGATAGCAATTTGCTTTTTGTCGCCATGCAGTCATAAATGTAATACAGATGAGAGGTTCAATAAACAGGGACCGGAAACGCTAACCCATCACAGATGTTCATTGTTCATGTTACTTGGTTGGGGTCCGGGAGTGTTGAGTAGTCGTTTCCAATCCAGGATTGATTCATTTTAATTTGAGTCAGACGGTCTGCATTTTCTGTGGAGAGGCGGATACGCCGATCTGTGACGATGCCTCCGGCAGCACTGAAACAGCGTTCCGACATAACGCTGGCTGCCGGGCAAGCCATCACCTCTATTGCGTACATTGCCAGTTCGTGCCCGGTGTCTAGCTTCGATACCCAATAGTTGAAGGGTGCAAATGGATTGTTCAACACAGCTACGCCATCTGACATGTAGTCCTTGACCATCTTCTCCAGGCGATCGGTGTTGGAGGTGGATCTGCACGCTTGCTGTTCTGTGGGCTGCTGCATGGGTGTCAGAAAATGTTCCCACTCCAAGGACACTGCCGATACCATTCCCTTTTGGGCACTAGCTGCGGCTTGTGTTGTTTGCTGCCCTGCTGGTCGTCCTGGGTTTGCGGAAGTCAGTCTGTCGGCGTACAACTGGCTAGAGGAGGGGGACGATGTCAATCTCCTCTGTAAAGTCTCCACAGGGGCCTGCTGGTATTCTTCCATTTTGACCTGTCTGACTCTTTCTTCAAGCAGTTTTGGAACATTGTGTTTGTATCGTGGATCCAGAAGGGTATAAACCCAGTAATTGGTGTTGTCCAGAATGCGCACAATGCGTGGGTCGCGTTCAATGCAGTCTAGCATGAATTGAGTCATGTGTGCCAGAGTCCTGCCAGAATCCTCATCATCCTCTTGTGAGCGTTGTGATAGTTGTTGTGATGCATCATAGTCGTCACCTTCTTCCTGGTCTGCTTCTGCTGACCATTCGCGCTGAATTGTGGAAGTCCAACGTGCACCGCTCTGGCCCTCGTCAGTGGTGGCATGAAATTCCTGCTCCAACTCCAGCTGTTCCTCCTCCTCTTCTTCGTCATAGCTGCTGGGGCCAGCGTTTCCTAAAGCAGATGGCCTGATGTTGGTATCATCACGCTGATCGTTTTCTCCTTCAGATTCCCCCAGTTGCATCATGACAGCTGTTTCCTTGATTTTCAACATTGACTTCGTCAGTAAACACAGCAGTGTGTAACGATCGGTGAAGCACAGAGAGGTCTGATTACCGGTGACCTGCAGCGTCACGGGGAATACAGACGTATACCAGATTATATGTGATCTGCAGTATCACCGATAATCCAATATACTAGCTAACCTCCGTTCACCTGAGTAGAGTGTAGTGTTTAGGTGTAACAGTAACACTTAGAGGACAGGGCCTCAGTACAGCAAGACGTACTGTACAGATTCCCTCCGCAACCGTGAGCTCTCCAAGACGGGAGGAGTCAGGCTGCCAGCAGGAAGGATCTTCTGGAAGTAACCCTCAGGCGGAAGGGTCACTAACAGAACAAGGAACCGCCTCCAAGAGTGAGGTCGGTTCTCGAGGTCGGACAAGCCAGGTCGTACACACACGGACAGATAAAGTACAATACAGTAGGCAAAGGCGGAGTCAAAGTACAGGCAGGGTTCGGCAACGGGGTATCAGATATATCGGGGTACAAAATCAGGAGGCAGAAACAGAGTCTAGGAACGAGCCGAGGTTCGGCAACAGAGTATCAGAAATATCGAGGTACAAGGTCAGAGTTCAAGAGAGTAGTCGAGCAGGCAAATTGTCATAACAGATAATCACAATCAAACTAGTACTTTAGCTATCAATATCTAGCTAAGTGTAGGATTACGGCTCCAGCCGGTCCCGGCACACTTAAGGATCTGACTACGGATCTGGGTGCTCCCACATATGTGATCGCAACGCCAGACAAAGCAAGAGTGAACAGCCGGCAGTATATATGCCCCTATGCATCCCCCAGCACCTCCCAGATTGCTGGACCAATGGGGAGCGGAGTAAGAGTCAGCTGACCTGCCTGATCAGCTGACTCTCTCCCGGGTGTCATAAGGCCTGTTTGAGTGCGCGCGCGCGCGTCACTCTAAACCCTGTGGGACTACGAGTCCCAGCCACCGCAGCCCCGCTCAGCGGTGTCTCCGCTGCGGGGACATGTGCGCGAACCGCCGCGTCCAACGCGGCGGTTTCGCCGCGTTGCCCCACCTGCTGCATGGAGGCAGCCGCCTCATGATGTGAAGAGGCGGCTGCCTCTCCGTGTGCTGCGGAAAGAGCCGCCCGCCGCTGGCTCATGGCGGCGGCTCTTCCGCGATTCCTCACAGTACCCCCCCCCCCCCCCGAGGAGTGGACTCCGGACAGCTCCTTCTGGGCTTCTCTGGATGTAAAGCGTGAAATTCCCTTACTAGCTCATCCGCATGCATGCGGTTCCCAGGTACCCATTGCCTCTCCTCAATGCCGTACCCCTTCCAATGCACGAGATACTGTACCGAGTTCTGTACAGTACGTGAGTCTATGATCTTCTCCACCTCATACTCGGGTTGGGCATCGATTAAGACAGGAGGAGGAGGAGTGGGACCCACCTGGGCTGCGGGTTTGAGAAGTGATACGTGGAAAGACCTCACTCCACGCATGCTGGCGGGAAGATCAACGGTATACGTGACATCGTTGATCTTCCTAGTAACTGGGAATGGACCCACGAACCTGGGACCAAGTTTGTCAGAGGGTTGTTTCAGGGTCAGGTGACGGGTTGAAACCCAAACCAAATCTCCTGGTTGAAATTTCCACTCTACCGAGCGTCTCTTATCAGCCTGACCTTTCTGACTCTGAAAAGCTTTAACGAGATTATTCTTGATGGTCCGCCACATGTCTTTAAATGATCTTTGCCAGGCCTCCAAAGCTGGGAACGGAGTGGATGCAACTGGCAAAGGAGAGAATTTAGGCAGTTTACCTGTCACAATCTGAAATGGACAGAAACCCGAGGAAGAGCTCTTCAAGTTATTGTGGGCAAATTCTGCATAAGGTATATATTTACCCAATCGCTCTGTGTCTCGGCAACATAGCACCTCAAAAATTGCTCTAAGGATTGGTTAACCCTCTCCGTCTGGCCGTTTGTCTGCGGGTGGTACCCCGAGGAAAATGACAATTTCATGCCCATTTGGTGACAAAATGCCTTCCAAAATTTCGAAACGAACTGGACTCCCCGATCGGATACTATGTTTTCTGGAATGCCATGCAGTCTGAAGACATGGATGATAAATAAATCGGCCAGTTCCTGGGCCGAGGGGAGTCCTTTCAGAGGCACGAAGTGGGCCATCTTACTAAAACGGTCGACCACCACCCAAATAACTGACATGCCCTCCGATCTCGGAAGCTCTCCCACGAAATCCATGGACAAATGGGTCCATGGTTCACTCGGGGTGGGCAAAGGCTGTAAAGTACCTACAGGTGCCAGGCGGGAGGGCTTGCTTTTCGCGCACACCGCACATTCCCTGACAAACTCCTTACAGTCGGCGGCCAGCGAAGGCCACCATACACATCTGGCCACGAGATCTTGCGTTCTAGACGCTCCCGGATGCCCCGCGTTCTTATGGGAATGAACCATCTCCAAGATCTGGAAACGGAGTGGTAACGGAACAAATAATACCCCGTCCGGTTTCCCTTCTGGGATATCCTGCTGAAAAGGACTCAAAGTCTCTTTCCAGTCCTCCCAAGTCTCGGTGGCGGCTAACACCATACTTCGTGGGACAATGGTCTCGGGAACAGAGGGCTGTGCTGTCTCTGGCTCAAAACACCTAGAAAGTGCGTCCGCCTTGGTATTCTTACTACCTGGCGTATACGTGATCAAAAATGTAAATCTCGAGAAAAATAGCGACCACCGAGCCTGTCTCGGGCTTAACCTTTTAGCCCCCTCGATGTATTCTAGGTTTTTGTGGTCGGTATAAACCGTGATCGTGTGCTCAGCTCCCTCTAGCCAATGACGCCACTCTTCAAAGGCCAATTTGATGGCTAGGAGCTCCCTGTTGCCTATGTCGTAGTTTCTCTCTGCCGGAGAGAACCTTCGAGAAAAATAGGCACACGGGTGTAGTCTACCCTGAAGACCAGAACGCTGGGACAGCACAGCCCCCACCCCGATCTCCGAGGCGTCTACCTCAACAATAAACGGAAACGAAGTGTCCACATGTCTGAGTATGGGGGCTGAGCAGAACAACCCCTTTAACTTAGAAAAAGCCTGTAAGGCCTCGGGAGACCAATGAGTGGTGTCTGCCCCTTTTTTAGTAAGGCTAGTGAGAGGGGCGACAACTGTGGAGTACCCCTTTATAAACCTTCTATAATAATTCGCAAACCCCAAGAACCGTTGCAATGATTTTAACCCCACTGGCTGTGGCCATTCCAGGACTGCAGAAACCTTGGCAGGGTCCATAGACAGACCTGAGGTGGAGATTATATACCCCAGAAAAGCCACCGACGTGACCTCAAAAATACATTTCTCGAGTTTGGCGTATAACCGATTCTGCCTCAGTTTGTCTAAAACCATCCTGACATGGGTTCTGTGTTCCGGGAGGTTGTTAGAAAAAATGAGAATGTCGTCAAGATAGACTAGGACGAACTTCCCCAAGACCTCCCGAAAAACCTCATTGATGAGTTCCTGGAAGACGGCTGGGGCATTACACAAGCCGAAAGGCATCACCCTATATTCGTAGTGCCCATCAGGGGTATTGAAGGCCGTCTTCCATTCATCGCCCTTCCTTATACGCACCAGGTTGTATGCCCCCCGTAAATCCAGTTTTGAAAATATCCTAGCCTCAGTGACCTGTGTGAACAAATCGTCTATAAGTGGTAACGGGTAACGATTCTTCACCGTGATTTTATTGAGGCCACGATAATCAATGCAAGGCCGTAAACCCCCGTCTTTCTTTTTAACAAAAAAGAAGCCTGCCCCAGCGGGTGACCGGGATGGCCTAATAAACCCCTTTGCCAAATTCTCACGGATGTACTCCTGCATGGCGAGTTTCTCGGGACCAGATAAATTATATAAATGGCCTCGAGGAGGCATACAACCAGAACGAAGGTCAATGGGACAGTCAAATGGGCGATGCGGGGGTAATTTATCCGCGGCCTTGGGACAAAACACATCGGCATAATCTGAATACTGTTCCGGTATACCTTCCACCTGTACCTTAGTTAGACCTAATGTTAGTCTCCCCAAACACTGCTGGAAACAATGAGGTGACCATGCTGTCAACTGTCCTGTGGCCCAGTCTATTTGTGGGGAGTGAACCTGCAACCAAGGCATGCCTAGGATTATAGTGGAGGTGGACATGTGTAAAACAAAAAATTGTAACTGCTCCTCGTGCAATACCCCTATGGTGAGCTTCACAACCGGAGTCTGTGACAGGGGACAATTCCGCTGCAAAGGGGAATCGTCAACAGCCGTAACCTGAATGGGGGGTCTCACGGGAGTGAGTAGTAGACCCAACTCCTGAGCAAACTCAAAATTCATAAAGTTAGCCGCTGAGCCGGAGTCAATGAAAGCCTCAGTGGCAACAGACTTATCATCCCATGTGATAGTACAAGGGAGAAGTAATTTTTTCTCTTTAAGGGGTGAAGGTTGTGTGCCCAGGGTGTCACCCCCCACTACTCCTAGGCAGACCCGTTTCCCGCCCTGTTGGGGCAATTTCGCACCCTGTGCCCTGCCTCTGCACAGTATAAGCACAGTTGTTCCGTCATCCTCCGCCTTCGCTCCACCTGGGTCAGTTTTGATCGACCAATCTGCATCGGCTCTGGTGAAGGCAAGGCCGGAGCGGGCGAGACAGGCGGAGATGCTGTTACAGAGGATGCAGCAACCGGTGCCGCATACGAAGTCACCCTGACACGGTGACTACCCCTAGCCTGCCTCTGATGGCGTAGTCTGCGATCTACTCGAATGGCCGATGATATGGCCTCATCAAGAGTCTAGGGCTCGGGTACCGTTAACATTAAATCGGAGACCTCCTCCGTCAACCCAGACAAAAAATAATCCATTAGTGCGAAGTTATCAAATCTGGAGGTGACTGACCACCTGCGGAACTCCGCCGTATAATCCTCGACCGAACCCCTGCCTTGCCGCAAAAGTTTGAGCTTCCGCTCTGAGGATGCAGCAAGGTCAGGGTCATCATAGATTATGGCCATGGCCTTAAAGAATTCCTCTACCGAGGTCAGGGCGGTATCGGTGGGAGACAGGTTATATGCCCAGGATTGGGAGTCCCCAGTCAACAACGTTTTAATAAAGATGACCCGTTGGGTCTCAGTCCCCGAGGATCGGGGTCTTAATTCAAAATATGATAACACTCTACTTCTGAAATTCCGGAAGTCAGACTTGTGGCCGGAAAACTTCTCAGGGACAGGCAGACGTATGTCATCACTAGGAGGGGATCGCACTGAATCAACTGATGTCTGGAGGGTTCTCACGGAGCCGGATAAGGCATCAATTAAGGCTTTGTGCTGGCCTAGTGCTTGGTGAATGCTATCCACCGAAGTGGCAAGCATAGTCAGAGGATCAGTGCGTTCCATCAGTTGTTTTGGTCTGGCGTTCTGTAACGATCGGTGAAGCACAGAGAGGTCTGATTACCGGTGACCTGCAGCGTCACGGGGAATACAGACGTATACCAGATTATATGTGATCTGCAGTATCACCGATAATCCAATATACTAGCTAACCTCCGTTCACCTGAGTAGAGTGTAGTGTTTAGGTGTAACAGTAACACTTAGAGGACTAGGCCTCAGTACAGCAAGACGTACTGTACAGATTCCCTACGCAACCGTGAGCTCTCCAAGACGGGAGGAGTCAGGCTGCCAGCAGGAAGGATCTTCTGGAAGTAACCCTCAGGCGGAAGGGTCACTAACAGAACAAGGAACCGCCTCCAAGAGTGAGGTCGGTTCTCGAGGTCGGACAAGCCAGGTCGTACACACACGGACAGACAAAGTACAATACAGTAGGCAAAGGCGGAGTCAAAGTACAGGCAGGGTTCGGCAACGGGGTATCAGATATATCGGGGTACAAAATCAGGAGGCAGAAACAGAGTCTAGGAACGAGCCGAGGTTCGGCAACAGAGTATCAGAAATATCGAGGTACAAGGTCAGAGTTCAAGAGAGTAGTCGAGCAGGCAAATTGTCATAACAGATAATCACAATCAAACTAGTACTTTAGCTATCAATATCTAGCTAAGTGTAGGATTACGGCTCCAGCCGGTCCCGGCACACTTAAGGATCTGACTACGGATCTGGGTGCTCCCACATATGTGATCGCAACGCCAGACAAAGCAAGAGTGAACAGCCGGCAGTATATATGCCCCTATGCATCCCCCAGCACCTCCCAGATTGCTGGACCAATGGGGAGCGGCGTAAGAGTCAGCTGACCTGCCTGATCAGCTGACTCTCTCCCGGGTGTCATAAGGCCTGTTTGAGTGCGCGCGCGCGCGTCACTCTGAACCCTGTGGGACTACGAGTCCCAGCCACCGCAGCCCCGCTCAGCGGTGTCTCCGCTGCGGGGACATGTGCGCGTACCGCCGCGTCCAACGCGGCGGTTTCGCCGCGTTGCCCCACCTGCTGCATGGAGGCAGCCGCCTCATGATGTGAAGAGGCGGCTGCCTCTCCGTGTGCTGCGGAAAGAGCCGCCCGCCGCTGGCTCATGGCGGCGGCTCTTCCGCGATTCCTCACACAGTGGTATGGTAATGCTGACTGAAGAGTTGTCACTGCTCACAAGCAACGTGGATTGATAAAAATTTTGGAGGACTTGGCAGAGGTCCAACATGTTGGCCCAATCGGATCCACAGAAGCTTGGCAGCTGTCCGGATGCGCCTCGGTACTGCGCCGTCATGTACTGGACCACTGCACTCTTCTGCTCGCAAAAGCGGGCTAGCATGTGCAGCGTAGAATTCCAGCGCGTAGGGACATCACACAGCAAGCGATGGTGGGGGAGATTGAAGCGCTCCTGCATCTTGGCGAGTGCCCCCGAAGCAGTACTGGAATTTCTGCAATGTTTGGCCACTCGTTGCACCTTCAACAGAACATCGGCCACGCCTGGGTATGTCCTCAGGAACCGCTGAACTACTAGGTTCATCACGTGCGCCAGGCAAGGGATGTGTGTCAGCTTAGCCAACCTTAAAGCGCGAATGAGATTACTCCCATTATCACACACAACCATGCCCGGTTTCAGGTCCAGCGGTGCCAGCCACAAATCCGTCTGTTGCTTTATTCCCCTCCAAATTTCCTCCCCTGTGTGCTGCTTATCCCCAAGGCAGATCAGCTTCAGCAACGCTTGCTGACGCATGCCAACAGCTGTGCTGCACTGCTTCCACGATCCTACTGCTGCTGGGTTAGTTTTTCCGGATGAGGTACAGCTTTGAGATGCGTTGGAGGAGAAGGAGTCAGAGAGGTAGGTGCTGCTGTTGTTATCCAGTGGGAGGGACGGCGGTGCAGTTGTTTGCGGCGTGGGCAACACCCGCGCCATAGCAGGTGAGGAATCGCTGCCAGGCTCCACAAGGTTTACCCAGTGCGCGGTAAGGGAGATGTATCGACCCTGGCCGAACGCACTCGTCCAGGTGTCAGTGGTGAGGTGAACCTTGCAGGCAACGGCATTCTTCAAGCTTCGGGTTATTTTGCTGACCACGTGCTTATGCAACTCAGGCACTGCAGAGCGCGCAAAGTGGTAGCGGCTGAGAACCACGTAACGTGGGATGGCCGCTGACATCATGCCCTTGAAGCTGTTTGTCTCCACCACTCGATATGGCAGCATTTCGTAGGCCAGAAGCTTGGCTATGCTGGCTGTTATTGCCACGGCCCGGGGGTCATTTGCTGGCTATTTCCTCTTGCGCTCAAACATCTCCGAGACAGACAACTGAACCGTAGGGCTGCACACTGAAGGGCTGTTGGTTGTTGTGTTTGATGAAGACTGGGAGACCTCAAGAGCACTATTCCGGAAAGTGACAGTGTCAGCGTCGTCTGATGTTTGTGAATGTTGTTGTGAACCACGCAATGGCTGGGCTACTGCTGCTGCTGAGGAGGGTCTGGTGGTGAGTCTGGTGACCCCAAGGGAGGCAGTGTTGCTGGTACCCTGTCCTGGCGCCCACAGAGTGGGATGTTTGGATACCATGTGGCGGGTCATGCTGGTGGTGGAGAGGTTGTTAATATTTTTTCCCCTGCTCAGGCGGGTCTTGCACACCTTGCAAATCACCATGGTACCATCCTCACTGCAGTCTTCAAAGAAAGGCCAGACTTTGGAGCACCTGCCTTGCTGGCGATTTCTGTTTGCGCCTCTTTTGCGTCTCACTTGAACTTCCACGCTTGTGGTGCCTGAAATTTCGCGCCGCCTACCTTGTGGCACAAGGCGAATTCGTGCAGCAGTGGGTTCTTCAACAGACTCATCTGTGCTGCTGCTACGACGGCGATGTTCTCCTTCACATACAAAATCTGGGTCTCTGTCAACATTGTCCATACCCTCCTCCTCTTCCACTTCCTCAAACTCGTCATATGTGATTGTGGGCCGCCGCCGTGGAGTAGAGCTCCCCAGAACAACCTCTGCGCAGCTCACTCCAACGTCGTCTTCCAGATCTTCTCGGCCAACCTCCTGCAATTGAAACCCCTCCTGCCCAACTTGCTCTGGGATTTGGGTTTCAAAGTCCTCGGACTCGCCTTGCATTTTAGTGCGCGGTGCATTTCCCACACTAAATGGTTGTGAATCCGGGCACAAAATTTCGGGCTGTTCCATTGACCTTTGAAAGGTGGAAGTTTGTTGGGCTGGGAATAGCTCCTGCGAATACCCCATTGTGTCCTGAGGAAATTCTTCGGACTGGTTATTTGGCAGTTGTGTGCGTGGTGTCGCTGCCGGTTGTGTCAGCTTTGTGCCCACTGGCTCCTTGTAACTGGCTGAGGACTCGGACCTCGTGCGTGATGTGCTGGTGCTGCTTAACCCACTGCTGGACGCTTGAGAGGTCATCCAATTAATTATCTGGTCCTGTTTTTTTTATTTGTGAGGGTTGATTTCCTGGACAACATGGGCGGTATTGAGTGGGTTTTCTTCGGTGCTCCACTGTGACCTGTACGTGAACCGTCAGGGGAAACACCTCTTCCCTTGCCCCTCCCTCTTTCACAGGATTTCTTCTTCATTTCACTTATCCTTAAAGTACACGCTGACTGGCAGCAGTACAGTTGCAGTACAGAAATGCTATACAGTGGCGGACGAGCGGTGTACTACTATTCCCAGCAGCGACACAGAACACAATGCTATACAGTGGTGGGTGAGCGGTGTACTACTGTTCCCAGCAGAGACACAGAGTGGCAGTAAACACAATGCTATACAGTGGTGGCTGAGCGGTGTACTACTGTTCCCAGCAGCGACACAGAGCACAATGCTATACAGTGGTGGGTGAGCGGTGTACTACTGTTCCCAGCAGAGACACAGAGTGGCAGTAAACACAATGCTATACAGTGGTGGCTGAGCGGTGTACTACTGTTCCCAGCAGCGACACAGAGCACAATGCTATGCAGTGGTGGGTGAGTGGTGTACTACTGTTCCCAGCAGCGACACAGAGCACAATGCTATACAGTGGTGGGTGAGCGGTGTACTACTGTTCCCAGCAGAGACACAGAGTGGCAGTAAACACAATGCTATACAGTGGTGGCTAAGTGGTGTACTACTGTTCCCAGCAGCGACACAGAGCACAATGCTATATAGTGTGGGTGAGCGGTGTACTACTGTTCCCAGCAGCGACACAGAGCACAATGCTATACAGTGGTGGGTGAGTGGTGTACTACTGTTCCCAGCAGAGACACAGAGTGGCAGTAAACACAATGCTATACAGTGGTGGCTGAGAGGTGTACTACTGTTCCCAGCAGCGACACAGAGCACAATGCTATACAGTGGTGGGTGGGTGAGCGGTGTACTACTGTTCCCAGCAGCGACACAGAGCACAATGCTATACAGTGGTGGGTGAGCGGTGTACTACTGTTCCCAGCAGAGACACAGAGTGGCAGTAAACACAATGCTATACAATGGTGGCTGAGAGGTGTATTACTGTTCCCAGCAGTGACACAGAGCACAATGGTATACAGTGGTGGGTGAGTGGTGTACTACTGTTCCCAGCAGCGATACAGAGCACAATGCTATACAGTGGTGGGTGAGCGGTGTACTACTGTTCCCAGCAGAGACACAGAGTGGCAGTAAACACAATGCTATATAGTGTGGCTGAGCGGTGTACTACTGTTCCCAGCAGCGACACAGAGCACAATGCTATACAGTGGTGGCTGAGCGGTGTACTACTGTTCCCAGCAGAGACACAGAGTGGCAGTAAACACAATGCTATACAGTGGTGGCTGAGCGGTGTACTACTGTTCCCAGCAGCGACACAGAGCACAATGCTATATAGTGGTGGGTGGGTGAGCGGTGTACTACTGTTCCCAGCAGCGACACAGAGCACAATGCTATACAGTGGTGGGTGAGCGGTGTACTACTGTTCCCAGCAGAGACACAGAGTGGCAGCAAACACAATGCTATACATTGGTGGCTGAGCGGTGTACTACTGTTCCCAGCAGCGACACAGAGCACAATGCTATACAGTGGTGGGTGAGCGGTATACTACTGTTCCCAGCAGAGACACAGAGTGGCAGTAAACACAATGCTATACAGTGGTGGCTGAGCGGTGTACTACTGTTCCCAGCAACACAGAGCACAATGCTATACAGTGGTGGGTGAGCGGTGTACTACTGTTCCCAGCAGAGACACAGAGTGGCAGTAAACACAATGCTATACAGTGGTGGCTGAGCGGTGTACTACTGTTCCCAGCAGCGACACAGAGCACAATGCTATACAGTGGTGGGTGGGTGAGCGGTGTACTACTGTTCCCAGCAGCGACACAGAGCACAATGCTATACAGTGGTGGGTGAGCGGTGTACTACTGTTTCCAGCAGAGACACAGAGTGGCAGTAAACACAATGCTATACAGTGGAGGCTGAGCGGTGTACTACTGTTCCCAGCAGCGACACAGAGCACAATGCTATACAGTGGTGGGTGAGCGGTGTACTTCTGTTCCCAGCAGCGACACAGAGCACAATGCTATACAGTGGTGGGTGAGCGGTGTACTACTGTTCCCAGCAGAGACACAGAGTGGCAGTAAACACAATGCTATACAGTGGAGGCTGAGCGGTGTACTACTATTCCCAGCAGCGACATAGAGCACAATGCTATACAGGGTGAGCGGTGTACTACTGTTCCCAGCAGAGACACTGAGTGGCAGTAAACACAATGCTATATAGTGTGGGTGAGCGGTGTACTACTGTTCCCAGCAGCGACACGACTGGGGGGACCCTGGCTAGCCTGGCTGGAGAGAGAACTACCCTGCCTGCCTACCCAAAGCTAAACCCACAGACAAATGACGGAGAAATGACGTGGATCGGGTATTTATTTACCCGAACCACGTGACCCGTTCGGCCAATCAGAGCGCGTTCGGGTCCGAACCACGTGACCTGTTCGGCCAATCACAGCACTAGCCGTATGGCCGAACACCATCAGGTGTTCGGCCAAACTCGAACATCACCCGTACAGGGTGATGTTCTGCAGAACCTGAACAGTGGCGAACACTGTTCGCCCAACACTAATCAGAATTATCAAAAGTCCAAAGTAGGATAGCACACCTTGTTTAACGCATGAAGCAATTTAATGCATAATTCAACACAAGTGTAATAATTGTTTCGGCGCTATAGAGGGTTCCTTTTTCAGAAAACAAGGTGTGCTAGCATACTTTGGACGTTTGCTGATATTGACGGGTGATGTTGCTTTGCACCCTGGTTATGCACCCACCTTTTGGGAAAGGTGTTCCACTCCAAACGTGCTACTTGAACATCAGAACTATGATCAGCCATAACACTGCCTGGAGATGTGATGGTATGGACTATCAGGACATTGTCAATCATTTCCTGGGATAAAACTGGTGACTTGCGTTTATTAACCTCCCTGGCGGTTTAATTATTTTGCCAGGGAGGCTGCAATGTGGGTTTTTTTGAATAAAAAAAAAAATATTTCATGCAGCCAACTGAAAGTTGGCTGCATGAAAGCCCACTAGAGGGCGCTCCGGAAGCGTACTTTCGATCGCCTCCGGCAATCGAAAGTAACAAGATAGGCCGCAATGAGCGGCCTATCTTGTTTCGCTTTCCTCGTCGCCATGGCGACGAGCGGAGTGACGTCAGAGCCGCCCAATCCAGCCCCTAGCGCCGGCCGGAACTGTTTGTTCCGGCTGCGCTGGGCTCGGGCGGCTGGGGGGACCCTCTTTTGCCGCTGCACGCGGCGGATCGCCGCGGAGCGGCGGCGATCGGGCAGCACACGCGGCTGGCAAAGTGCCGGCTGCGTGTGCTGCTTTTTTCAGAATGTAAATCGGCCCAGCAGGGCCTGAGCGGCGACCTCCGGCGGCATACCCCGAGCTCAGCTCGGGATTACCGCCAAGGAGGTTAAATAACCTTGAGGGACAGATATGTTGTTAGTATGATATGTGGTGTTACTAACCATTAGTGATGCTCATCTGAGCTAGGATATCCGAGTTACTCGGATATCCTAGCTCTTTTTTCACAATTCGAGCTCGAATACCGAGCTTGAATAGTATTAGCTATCCGGGCTGTGCTATCCAAGCGCACCCGGATAGCAAGCAGCTATCCGGAGATATCCTAGCTATCCGAGCTCGGATAGCGTCACGAGCTCGGACAGCATCACCACAGGCGTCACCTCGAGTCCTCAAGCGAATCAGAGGGCTCCCAGCCCTCTGACTGCAGCCAATCACAGAGGGGGAGCCTGGCCAAGCCCCCCTCTATAAATACCGGACGCCATCTTGCCTCACTCATCCTGCTTGCAACTTACTGACTGATTGTACTGAGAGACTGCTCCAGTGCTTTTTGTCTGTGTGCAAGTGCATTGCTATTGTTCTAAACCAAGCGTTTTTACACTCCAACACTTGATATTCAACTGTATTGCTTTGTATTGTAGATAGATTGTATTTTAGGCAGTTTAGTTTGTGTGATTACTAGGGACTAGGGGGGGAGACTGTCCCTGGTGCTGCTGCAGGCCTGCAGCCAGCAGCTAGGCCCTGTGCCTAGGCAAGGCAGCCTGCCCTGCTCTGTGCTCTAGTCTCTAGTTACCTTACCTGTGCTCTCACCTGTCCTACTCCTGTACTACTACTACTTCTGTGTTAGATCGATTTGTACTTTATTTTGTAGTTAGCAAGGCCCAGCTTTACTGCTATACCTGTCCTGCTGTATCTGCTCTCTGTAATCTAGTCACACCTGTTCTATTATTTAGCTAGATTCTTCTATTGTTTAGTTAGTAGTACTGTAGTGTACTGTACTCTAGTCTGTCTATAGGGACCGTCCGTCACAGCCTTCCCTAGGGTCTTTGTGTGCGCAGTGCACGTCTGCGCTGTCCGCACCCTCTCGTTAGTGCTACACCCGTCCTATTGTTTATATTACTTCTATTGTGTATTTGCTGACTTGCACTGTAGTCTGTGTATAGGGACACCGTCAGTCAGCGTCAGCTAGGGTCTTTGTGTGCGCAGTGCGCACTCTCTCGTTAGCACTACACCGATCTCTGCTGTAGAGTACATCTGTCCGTCACCTCACACACCCACCACCACCAGTCCCACCCCATTAAAGTACCCCACTTGTCCCACCCGCCTTTACATACATACGTTTTTTTTTTCATTTGTATAATATTAAAAATATACAATGTCTGGCACCGGCAGCCGCGGTTTGGGCAGGGGCAGCAAGGGCATCGCCAACAGAGGAGGTCGTGGGCGTGGCAGCCGCGCCACCGCCACCATGCGCAGTTCTGCGTCTGCACCAGTGGCTATTCCGCCATTAGCCACTGGCCGTGGACGCCTTGGCCGCCCAACAGCTGGGAGTCACGCTGCAGAGACACAGCAGCAGCAGCAGCATGTGGCCCAGATGTTCCTCCCACCGCCAGGTCGTAGCCGTCCTATTGAGGAGAAGGACGCAGACGCTGTGGTGGAACTGATGGTGGATGAGCAGGCCACCATTAGCTCTGGAACCGAGTCATCCACCCCCACCACCACTCCTGTTCGCAAGAGCAGCAGCAGCCACCCAGCACTGCCTGGGGAGCAGGAGGAGGAGGAGGAGTGCAGTTCTCCAGCCCCAGTGGGCGACACCAGCTCCCTGTCACTCAGCACCCTCTTATCCCCAAGCGCAGTGGGGTTATGGAATGCTGTTGCAGCAGAATTGGCGGAGGAAGGAATGCTCATGGGCACTTCAGGGGATGATGCTTTGGACAGTCAGACAGTGGAGACTGTCCATCTGCCCATGCATGCAGAAGGGGAGTTTGGGGGATCCCAGCAGGACATGTTTGCGGAGGGGGAGGATGATGATGACAGGGTGCAGGACAAAGACTGGGTGCCAGGTCCTGGGAGTGGGGATGTCATCAGCTCTGAGGAGGAGGAGGAGGATGCGGCTGTGGGCCTTGCTAGAAGGATCAGCATCGCAGGCATGGGCAGGATCACAAGTGGCATGGTATGCAGGCCTGCTGATCAGGAGACGAGTTCTGCCAGTGCCACCACCAGCCGCACCAAGAAACCCCCCCCCCCCCCAGCCACCACAGGGAGACCAGCGGCAGCAGCACCTTCCAGCTGAAGGGGCAACTTCACCTCCCCAATATGGAATTTTTCACCCTGCCATATTTGGAGTGCAAGTATGCCACCTGCAACCAGTGCCGCAAGCAGCTCAGCAGAGGGAAGGAGCCCTCTGCGTTTGGCACAACATCTCTGGTCAACCATCTTGCAGGGAAACACTTTCACGAGCATGAGGAGTTCGTGAAGTTGAAGAAAGCTGGCAGTGGCAGACCCGCCACCACTGCGAAGCCGTCAGCAGCAGCCACCCGCCCTCCTCCACCTCCTCCAGCAGCACCAGCAGGAGTGCATCAGCAACGCACTGCTCCTCCTCCCTCTGCAACTCCTGCCGCTGACACTGAGGCCTGTTCTGGCAGCCATTCCTCAGTGGCCTCCTCTGCTCCCTCCACTGATTCCCGTGCCAGCAAAAGGCGTCGCCAGACCCTGCTCAGCAACACCTTCCAGGGGGTGGTCAGGGTTCTGCCTCCCAGCAGCCGTCGCGTGCGTCAGCTGAACGGCTTGCTGGCACGGGACATGTGCTCCTAACTCCTGCCTTATTCCCTTGTGCAGGAGGGGAGCGACATGCGTGCGCTCCTGATGTGTGCAGCCCCCGATTGGCCAATCCCCAGCTGACATTTTTTCGCACGCACGGCCATCCCTGCACTTCACCGCTCTGTGATGGCCAATGTCGGGAGAGAGCTGGAGCACGCGGTGGGTCAACTCAACGGGTCCACATCACCATGGACTCGTGGAGCAGCCAGTTTGGGACAGGCCGCTATCTGTCCTTCACCGCGCATTGGGTCAGCTTGGTGGAAGGGGGTGAGGAGGGGGGAGCAGCATCGGGCACTGTCAGAGCAGCAGCACCAACAACGCAGTGGGTGGTGCCATCATGCAGGGTCAGCGGAACAGCAGCAGGTTCCTCTGATCCGCTTCCATCCTCCGGCACACCAGCCCAAACCCCCCGCCTCAGCAGCAGCGTGAAGCCCCACCACTGCCAAGCACTGCTGGAATTGGTCAGCCTGGGGAAGACCAAACTGACGGCGAACCACGTCCTGGCCAAACTCCGAGAGCAGGAGAGGAATTGGCTGACCCCCAGAGGCCTCAGAGTTGGAGAGGTGGTGTCCAACAATGGGGCAAACCTGGATGCTGCCATCAGCAGGGGAGACCTGACCCACATCCCCTGCCTGGCGCACGTCCTGAACCTGGTAGTCCAAAAGTTCCTGCGGACCTACCAGGGGATGGACCAACTCCTTGAGGCAGTAAGGAAGGTCGTGCGCCATTTCTGGCTCTCACCTGCAGCCGTAGCGAGCCTGGAAGAGGTGCAGAAGGAGCTGCACCTGCCACAGCACCGGCTCATGATCGATGTTCCAACTTGCTGGAATTCCACCCTGGCGATGTTGGAGCGTCTGGTTGAACAGAGGCAGGCTGTCAGCCAGTACCTTGCACATGCAACAGTTGCCTCCATCACTGCAACTGGGCGTGCCTACACCAACTAGTGTTGGGCGAACAGTGTTCGCCACTGTTCGGGTTCTGCAGAACATCACCCTGTTCGGGTGATGTTCGAGTTCGGCCGAACACCTGACGGTGCTCGGCCAAACCGTTCGGCCACATGGCCGAACTAAGAGCGCATGGCCGAACGTTCCCCGAACGTTCGGCTAGCGCTGTGATTGGCCGAACGGGTCACGTGGTTCGGGCCCGAACGCGCTCTGATTGGCCGAACGGTCACGTGGTTCGGGTAAATAAATACCCGAACCACGTCATATCTCCGCCATTTGTCTGTGGGTTTAGCTTTGGGTAGGCAGGCAGGGTAGTTCGCTCTCCAGCCACGCTAGCCAGGGTCCCCCCCAGTCATTGTGTGTCGCTGCTGGGAACAGTAGTACACCGCTCACTCAGCCACACTATATATAGCATTGTTTACTGCCACTGTGTACCTCGCTCAGCCACGCTATATATATAGCATTGTGTTTTCTGACACTCTGTGTACACGGCTTAGCCTGACTAATATAGCATTGTGTGTACTGCCACTGTGCACCTCGCTCAGCCACGCTATATATAGCATTGTGTGTACTGCCACTGTGCACCTCGCTCAGCCACGCTATATATAGCATTGTGTGTACTGCCACTGTGCACCTCGCTCAGCCACGCTATATATAGCATTGTGTGTACTGCCACTGTGCACCTCGCTCAGCCACGCTATATATATAGCATTGTGTTTTCTGACACTCTGTGTACACGGCTTAGCCTGGCTATATAGCATTGTGTGTACTGCCACTGTGCACCTCGCTCAGCCACGCTATATATAGCATTGTGTTTTCTGACACTCTGTGTACACGGCTTAGCCTGACTAATATAGCATTGTGTGTACTGCCACTGTGCACCTCGCTCAGCCACGCTATATATAGCATTGTGTTTTCTGACACTCTGTGTACACGGCTTAGCCTGACTAATATAGCATTGTGTGTACTGCCACTGTGCACCTCGCTCAGCCACGCTATATATAGCATTGTGTTTTCTGACACTCTGTGTACACGGCTTAGCCTGGCTATATAGCATTGTGTGTACTGCCACTGTGCACCTCGCTCAGCCACGCTATATATATAGCATTGTGTTTTCTGACACTCTGTGTACACGGCTTAGCCTGACTAATATAGCATTGTGTGTACTGCCACTGTGCACCTCGCTCAGCCACGCTATATATAGCATTGTGTTTTCTGACACTCTGTGTACACGGCTTAGCCTGACTAATATAGCATTGTGTGTACTGCCACTGTGCACCTCGCTCAGCCACGCTATATATAGCATTGTGTTTTCTGACACTCTGTGTACACGGCTTAGCCTGGCTATATAGCATTGTGTGTACTGCCACTGTGCACCTCGCTCAGCCACGCTATATATAGCATTGTGTTTTCTGACACTCTGTGTACACGGCTTAGCCTGACTAATATAGCATTGTGTGTACTGCCACTGTGCACCTCGCTCAGCCACGCTATATATAGCATTGTGTTTTCTGACACTCTGTGTACACGGCTTAGCCTGGCTATATAGCATTGTGTGTACTGCCACTGTGCACCTCGCTCAGCCACGCTATATATAGCATTGTGTTTACTGCCACTCTGTGTACACCGCTCAGCCAGACTATATAGCATTGTGTGTACTGCCACTCTGTGTACACCGCTCAGCCAGACTATATAGCATTGTGTGTACTGCCACTCTGTGTACACCGCTCAGCCAGACTATATAGCATTGCGTACTCTGCCAGTCAGTGTGTATATTGCTGGGATCAGTAATACTCCACTCACCGCCAACCACTATATGAGCTCACCATGAGTTCCTCAGAGACCTCCGCTGTGAGCAGCACTCCCAACAACAGCAACAGCCAACGCCCCACGCAAGCTATAACATCCACTACAGCAGCCAGTGGTCAGCAGCGGCCCTCTCCGGAGGAGAATGTTGTGTCCATCGGTCCGTCGCCAGAACGATTAATGAGGGCTGCCATTGAGGAGATGATGGGGCCTGATGTGGAGGAGGAGGTCGGGCTCAGGCCAGCATCCCAAGTTAATGTTGAGGACGATGAGGGGTCTGTGTCTGGGGATGTTGGGGTGGCAGAGGTGGTGGGTGGGTCAGACTCAGGAGAAGAGTTGTATGATGAGGATGATGATCGGGACCATCTGTATGTGCCTCAGAGTCCGACCCCGGAAAACATGTTGTATCGTGTGTTTAGGTACTAAAATCTGCGTTCCCACTTCCCAGTACTGCCTGCAGTGCCCGGGTCCACGGATCCATATAATTTTTTGGGCAGCACTATCAAACTGTGGTATTATGAGTGAGTTGCCATGGTCCTTCTGTGCTGCCTGTCACACTCACCGTCTGTCTGCAGATGGATTGTTCAACACAGCTACGCCATCTGACATGTAGTCCTGGACCTTGACCATCTTCTCTAGGCGATTGGTGTTGGAGGACATGGAACTGCCCGATTGCTGTTCTGTGGGCTGCTGCATGGGTGTCAGAAAATGTTCCCACTCCAAGGACACTGCCAATACCATTCCCTTTTGGGCACTAGCAGCAGCTTGTGTTCTTTGCTGCCCTCCTGGTCCTCCTGGGTTTGCTGAAGTCAGTCTGTCGGCGTACAACTGGCTAGAGAAGGAGGAGGATGTCAATCTCCTCTCTAAAGTCTCCATCCTCAAGGGCCTGCTGGAATTGTTCCATTTTTGACCTGTCTGACACTTTCTTCAATCAGTTTTTTAACATTGTGTTTGTATAAACTGGGTATAAACCCAGTAATTGGTGTTGTCCAGATTCCAGAATAATGAATAATAATGAATAGTGAATAATGCGCGGGCCGCTTTCAATGCAGTCTAGCATGAATTGAGCCATGTGTGCCAGAGAGTCCTGCCAGACTCCTCTATCTTCATGTTCTTGTAAGAGTTGTGATTGTTGTGATGCACCATATTCGTCACCAGCATCACTTTCTTCCTCTTCTGCTGTCCTTTCCCGCTAAATTGTGGAAGTCCAACGTGCACCGCTCTGTCCCTCGGCAGTGGGGGCATCCAATACCTGCTCCAACTCCAGCTGTTCCTCGTCCTGTTCTTTGTCATAGCTGGGACCAGCGTTTCCTGAGGCAGGTTGCCTGATGTTGGTATCATCACGCTGATCGTTTTCATCTTCAGAATCCCCCACTTGCATCATGCCAGCGGTTTCCATCTTCAACATTGATTTCTTCAGTAAACACAGCAGTGGTATTGTAATGCTGACTGTAGAGTTGTCACTGCTCAGTCACGCAACGTGGATTGCTCAAAATTTTGGAGGACTTGGCAGAGATCCAACATGATTGCCCAATCAGATCCACAGAAGCTTGGTAGCTACTAGCTGCTGGAATGCGCCTCGGCACTGCGCAAAAGCGTGCTAGCATGTGCAGCGTAGAATTCCAGCGCGTAGGCAGGGACATCACCCAGCGAGCGATGGTGCGCTGGATTGAAGCGCTCCTGCATCTCTTGGTGAGTCCTTCAGAAGCGGTACTGGACTTTTAACAATGTTTTTTTTTTTTTCCTTCAACAGAAGATCTGCCACGTTGGAGTGAGGAGGACGCCGCCGACCCCGACACCAAGCTGAACCCCGGCGAACTCCAAGCAGAGGATCTTCAGGAACCCTCAAGGCTTTGAGCAAGCTGAGGAGGATCAGCAGTCCCGACGAGACCTCTCCTCATATGCGACTGAGTGCAGTGGAGCTCCCCAGAACAACCTCTCAGTTGTCACTTTGTCACTGGTCACTTTGTCACTTGTCATTTTGTCACTTGTCACTTTGTCACTTGTCACTTGTCACTTTGTCACTTGTCACTTTGTCATTTTGTCACTTGTCACTTTGTCATTTTGTCACTTGTCACTTCTCACTTTGTCACTTGTCACTTTGTCATTTTGTCACTTGTCACTTTGTCATTTTGTCACTTTGTCATTTTGTCACTTTGTCACTTTGTCACTAGTCACTTTGTCACTTGGTCACTTGTCCAGATGATCTCGGTACACCTCCTGAGATTCAAATTCCTGCACACATTGCTCTGGGATTTGGGTGTGATGAATGATGCATCTAACTGGCCACCGGAGGCAATTAAGGCCTTCAAAACATTGAAAGCAGCTTTCTGTTCCGCCCCCATTTTGCGTCATGTTGAGTTGTTGACGTCATGTTCATCCTCGGCCTCGCCTTGCATTTCAGTGCGAGGTGCATTTTCCACAGAAAAAGGTTGTGAATCCGGGCACAACATTTGTGGCTGTTCCATTGACCTTTCACAGGTAGAAGATTGTGGGGGTGGGAATAGCTCCTCCGAATAGCCCATTGTGTCCTGAAAACTACTCATTGCATTGCTTTGCGCACACATTTTTTTGTCCTCATGCAAGGCCTGAGTTGCACCTGAAAGCGTGGCCTTCTCCTCCTGCGCCTCCTCCTGTTCCATCACGTCTGCTGCTGCTGGGTTAGCGTTGACGCCCGGTCCCTGTTTATTGAACCTCTTATCTTTATTACATTTATGACTGCATGGCGGTAAAAAGCATGCTATCCGCACGCTTCTTGTCCTCATGCAAGGCCTGGGTTGTTGTGTCTCAAAAAGCATGGCCTTCTCCCCCTGCGCCTGCTCCTGTTCCATCACGTGTGCTGCTGCTGCTGGGTTACCGTTACCGGTCCCTTTTCCTGGAACCTCTTCTCTGTATTACATTTATGACTGCATGGCGACAAAAAGCATGTTACCTGTGCAAAGAAACATGACATTTTCCACATTTAAAAGACTTTGAAACTTTACAATCAATTTTCTCAAAAACTATAAGCTCTTTTTCAAATATTTTTTTTCCTCTTGTACCCACTCCCAAGGTGCACATACCCTGCTAATTTAGGGTATGTAGCATGTAAGGAAGCTTTACAAAGCACGAAAGTTCGGGTCCCCATTGACTTCCATTATGTTCGAAGTTCGGGTCGAACACCCGAACATCGCGGCCATGTTCGGCCTGTTCGGCCCGAACCCGAACATCTAGATCTTCGCCCAACACTAACACCAACCTCCCGTCCATCATCTCCACGGAGGACTGGGGGCACATGCAGCAGGTGTGCTCAGTCCTGGCACCCTTCCTGCAGGCCACCAACATGGTCAGCAGGGACCATGCAATGGTGTGCGAGTGGGTCCCCTTGGTGTGTTCTGGACAGGGCCCTGTATGCACTGGTGGAAGAGGGAGCGGCAGTCTTGGACCAGCAGGAGCTGCAGGCAGCTTCACAGGCCACTTCTGAGGAGGAAGAGGGCTTGGAGTTGGTGGAGGTCCCTGACCTTGCTGCTGATGAGGGGGAGCAGCAGAGCGCAGTTGGACTGGTGCGGGGGTGAAGAGAGGATGAGGTGGAGGCAGAGCCGGATTAAGGCTAAATGGGGCCCTAAGCAAAGTAACTGATTTGGGCCCCCCCATCATGTCTTAATAGAATCAGAAGATGCAGCTGCACAGCAACATGCCGCACACACACCGGGGCAGCCGAGCTACTGGTTGCTATGGGCAACAGCCCGCTTTCCTCTGTGGGTGCACAATGCAGGGAATAGTAGTTGCAAAATGCAGAGTGAGAGATGAATGGCTGGGACATTTGCACTCAGGGGCTGGGGCACCCCTGTGAAGAGGGTGCCAGATATCACAGCAGCAGCACTTTCCCCCTTCATCTCCAGCCTGGCAATAGCAGAAAGCTCTGGACACCGCAAAACCGGAAGCCGTTCCCCAGACAGAATTACATAACCACCCCCACCACCGAACAACTGATTTCCTCCCAAACTAGACAGCCACCATGCAGCCTCCATCCCAGTGAATATGATAGTCCAGCAGAGAAGGCAGCCGCAGCGGGGGAGAATGACAGCACCAGATGACTCACATTCACCTATTGCGATCCAAGCAATAGAGGTCCCGTCATCCGGAGCCCATCTGTCTCCTCTAGAGTGCTGCCGCTCTGTTACTACTACTATTACTACTTCCTACTTCCTGTCTGATCTGAGAATCAGGAAGTTCAGAGCGAGTGGCTGCACTGTAGAAGAGACAGATGAGTTTCAGATGACGGGATCTCTATCGCTTGGATCACGGATAGGTGAGTGAGCGTTTGCCATCTGCTGCTATCATTCTTGCTGCAGCTGTGGTTCTCTGTGGGAAGGGAGGGCGGAGTGGGCAACGGCAGAGTGCACAGTAGCAGGAGGGGGACCTAGGAGGAGAGCCTGGCTCTGAAGACAATCAGCAGCGCACGGCATCATTTGACAAGACAAGACAAATAACATTTATATCGCGCTTTTCTCCTGGCGGACTCAAAGCGCCAGAGCTGCAGCCACTAGGAAGCGCCCTATAGGCAGTAGCAGTGTTAGAGAGACTTGCCTAAGGTCTCCTACTGAATAGGTGCTGGCTTACTGAACAGGCAGAGCCGAGATTCGAACCCTGGTCTCCTGTGTCAGAGGCAGAGCCCTTAAAGGGACTCCGAACAGTGCCTGTGGGTATGCCTTTAAGCATAGCCACAACTAATTAACTACATCCTCACACCTACCAGCATGATGTTTGTAATTATATCCCCCTGGGTTCCTTATATTTCATTGCATTGTGCTGAATCGAGCTGCCGACTTTGGAGAAAAGTCATCCTGTGGCCACGATTTTGATCGCGAAAATAGCAAAAACTAAAATGCATAGGGCAGCCTTTTATATACCATTGGAAAGAGGAGAAAGAGAGCTTTAAAATGATATGCATCTTTCCATAGTTACTGCACTGCTCAGAGTCCCTTTAACCATTATACCATCCAGCCACCGCTGACAGGATGGCGAGGGCTGGTTTATGTGCTGATGGGGCCCCTTTGACTCGGAATGGGGCCCCAAGTGACTGCTTTTGTTGCCTGGTCGGTAATCCGGCCCTGGGTGGAGGAGGCAGAGGAGGACAGCACTGTCGGCTCTGGGGCTGCCGATGATGTGCCAACAGACGTGGCCAGACTCTTCCCAATGGCAGCGCACATGCTGAGGTGCCTGCGCAAGGACCCAAGGGTGATCCAGATGAAGCAGAGGGAGGACATCTGGATCTGCATGATGCTGGACCCACGTCTGAAGGGGAAGCTCAGCCAGTTCCTGCCTGCAGGAGGAGACCGTGCGCAACAAATGAGGGATTTGCAGCTGTCCCTTGTTGAGCGCTTGGAGGAAGCCTTCCCTCAGACATCCACCCCCACTGTCCAGCCAGCACAGAGGCAGCAGCAGGTGCCTGCATCCACCAGCAGCAAGCGCATGCGCACCACAGACCTGCTGTCTCTGACCCAAGAGCTCTACCTGAGTGTAGAGCGGCCAAGGACTAGAGAGAAGGTGCCTGCAGCAGCATCCTTCTCCAGTCACAGGCAGCGCTTCACCCGCATGGTGGCTGACTACATGGGGTCCTTCAGCGGGCTTGACAGCGTGGCCCCTGTTGATCCCATGGAGTATTGGGTCAAGCACCTGACGATCTGGAGCGAGCTTGCGCAGTACGCCCTGGAAGTGCTCTCCTGCCCCCCTTCCAGCGTACTGTCAGAGCGTTGCTTCAGTGCAGCCGGTGGAGTCATCACTGAGAAGCGATCTCGTCTGTCTCACAAGTCTGTGGACAGACTGACGTTTCTCAAAATGAACCAGGGTTGGGTGGAAGGCGAATTCCTGTCCCCTGTTGTCGGCGAGAGGGGGACATGAAGTGGCGCGCACACACATTACACCTGCTGCTGCTGCTGCTGTATTTCTTCCTGCTGTCTTTGTGTTTCCACTGCCAGGGAACACATTACAAGGTGCTGCTGCCCATGCGCCACCAGCTATTACGCTCAACAATAGCTGCGTTATTTGAAAAAAAAAATTGTAATTATTTTAGAGGTGTCCGGGTTGAGAACTGTGCTGTCCTAATTGTGTATTGGACACAATGTGGGCTTCACGACCGCTGTCTGTAACCTCATGCTGTGTATTACGGCCCTGGAACCACCGCTAGGACCCAGGGCCTACTATGTCTCGCTGCCTGCCCTCCTGCCTGCTGCCAATCTGCCACACACTTATCCTCCTCACGCTGCCTGCTGTTATATTTCCTCCTGCTGTCTGTGTGTTTCCACTGCCAGGGAACACATTACAAGGTGCTGCTGCCCATGCGCCACCAGCTATTACGCTCAACAATAGCTGCATTATTTTGAAAAAAAAAATTGTAATTATTTTAGAGCTGTCCGGGTTGAAAACTGTGCTGTCCCAATTGTGTATTGGACACAATGTGGGCTTCACGACTGCTGTCTGGAACCTTATGCTGCTTATTTACAGCCCTGGTACCACCGCTAGGAACCAGGGCCTATTATGTCAGTCACATCACACTGCCTGACACACACTCCTCCTCCTCCTGTAGCTGCATTGAGCTTCTGCTGTCTGTGTGCTGCTACCACTGCCAGGGAGAACAGAAGAAGAACTATTTTCTGCTGCCACCTGCCCACCCACTCTCCTACCGAGTACCGACTAATTACCACTCACTAGAAATAGCTGCAAGCCTTCAACTACTTCCTCCTCCTGCTGATGTGTTTGTGCTTGTGATGTAAAGTGTGCTACTAACATCACATACTGGCAACAAGTAATAAGTGTTAGCTTGCATCATTCACCCTAATGGCTGTGGTGTGTGTACACTGCAGCATCAGCCCCAAACTCCAGCCTTTTATCTCACTGGCAAGAGTTACATTTCATGTCGTGTGCCCTCATGTGTACATAATGTATATATTGTGCGTCATGTAATTATTACTTACCTATTTATAGAGCGGTATCCCAGCGCGAAGGATAAGATGCATAAATGTTGTAGACCCTTGGACTGGGCCGGTAGTGAGGTCTGGCTGTATAAAAATGCAAGAAATATTGCACTGTGAATTATAGTCCACCATGTAACCGTACCTGTCCAACCAAACATACAGTATAATCATAATCAAGAGCGTAACTAGAGGGAGGCAGCCCCAGCAATCGCATAGGGGCCCAGAGCTGTGGGGGGGCCACTACTAACCTTCCCTTCCTCTGATAGAAGGGACTATACCTCACATCAGGGGTTTTGTGGCTACACTTGTTATGGGTGTGAAGATCATGTGACCACACTTGTTGTATGACCCCTATTAGATGGGCTCCCAGGCTGTGAAGGGCGCCAAGAAGAGGCAAGGGAAGGGGTGTGACCATTGGTGGGGACCCCATCAATGTTTTGCCGGGGGGATATGAATAGTAGTTATGCCATTGATCATAATCATATTTCTGCATGCCAGTACAGATAACTTAGCTCACCCATCACCTGTAGAGGTCCTGTACTTCTCTCTAGGGGGCACTCCAGGCTGGGGTGCTGCTGCTGCACACTGCAGATGAACTCTGACCCCTGGTCTGCCAGTGTTGGGGTGAATACCAGGCAGGCTATACAGCTGTATGTCTTATCCTCCTGTCTCTGGGGTGTAATGTCTGGCAGCTTGTGGATAGTGAAGTATGACGGCTCCTGGGCTCTGGTGATGATTTTATTGTAACTATTATTACCAACATAAACAACGCTTCCTGTCCTCTCAGTCTTCTTATACCAGCTCACAGTCAGATCCTCAGGGAAATATCCAGAGATTTTGCACCACAGCCTACACTCAGTGCCCTCCTGCAGGGCTGAATGCTGGATGTCTGCCACCACAGGCCACCAAGGATAATCTGTGGGATAGTAGATAGTTTAGTAGTACTCCAACTATCTTCTCCAATAGTTAAAGTGGCACTGAAGTGAAACAAAAACATATGATATAATGAACTGTACGTGTAGTAGGGATACTTGATAGAAGATTAGTGGTGAAGAAAAGAGTCTCATATTTTTATTTTCAGTTATATGGGTTTTTTTTGTAACATTGCGTCATTCTGTCACATTTGCAGTTTACAAACCACACTCTATATTTTAAACTATAAAACAGAGCAGAGTTCACCTCCTTGGCGGTATGGACGAGCTCAGCTCATCCATGACCTCCGGAGGGCACCACTCAGGCCCTGTTGGGCCGATTTTCATATTTTTTTTAAAACACGCAGCAAGCACTTTGCTTGCTGCGTGTTGTGCACGGTCGCCACCGCTCGCCGCCGATGCGCCGCTACCTGCCGCGTAAAGGCCCCCCCCCCTTCCTGAGACCCCTGTGCAGCCTGGCCAATCAAAGGGGTGGGAGGGATGCGGAAGGGAGGGGGGCATCATGTAGCTAGCACTAGGCTAGCTACATGATTGAAAAAAAAAATATTAAAAAAATAGCGCTGCGCATCCACCCTGGCGCAAACAATAGAACGCCAGGGTGGTTAATGACACTTTGAACTTCTCTGCAATAAAACCTTATCTAAAGCTGTTTCTTTGATGATGTATACTGGTGTGTGCTTCAGAAAACAGGACTGTGGCAGAGCTGAGAAGCACTTTTGCATAGATAACAACTAAGGTTTCTTGAGGGTAGGAAAATACTAGGCAGAATCGCACGAGTTTTCGCCATAGCACATAGTAGAAAACACATATGCGATTCTGCCTAGTGTCTTCCTACCCTAACTCTTTCTGTACTAGAAAACAACTTGAGACTCATTTCTTTGCTACTAATATTCAATTTCTTAGCTGCACAACACATACAATTCATTATATCATAAGTGTATTTTATCCTCAGGTTTGCTTAAAGTATAAATTATAAATGAAAACTGAATAAAGGACATGAAACAGAAAATCAGTGTACCATAGAAGAGGTCTGGTGTAAAGTCTTTCCATAATGAGCTGTTCTGAGGGTATATAATAATAAGTGGGAACAATCTGCAGCAGTAAATGGCCATTCCTAGCAATTGGAACAGATAGCCAACTGCAGTTCTGTTCTATGAGATCACACATCCCTGTGTGTGCCATCCCTATGTGTTAAAACCTTTATTTTCACTGCAGAGGGCAGCAGAAGCTTGCTTATCTCCAGCTCATCGGCAAATGTAATCATTGCCGGCTGAAGCTCACTGCCTGTGTCTTCACTCTGCCCCCTCCTATTCTGCAGAAGTGACTCAGCTGTTGCCAGGGCGATGTGTCTGCTCAGCAGAGGGAGTGGGGCAGAGTGAAGATACACTTCTCAGAGAGCTTCAGCTGGCAATGATCACCTTTGCCAATGACCAGAGATAAGCAAGCTTCGCTTGCTCTTTGCAGTGAAAATAAAGGTTTTTACTCATGTGTGGGAATGTTTCGGAATGCCTTTAAATGTTCTGTTAAGTACCATAATGAAGAGTAGTTACTGAAATTTTAGTTTTGGGAGTCTAATCACACTTTAAAAGAGGAATAAATTGTCCAGCCCCTCGTTTATGGTCAGGCAGCCCACTTCAGCTTGCAACCCCCCACTTCCCTGTTAAGCACCCCACTTATGAACACAAACAGCCCCCAGAAACAGAATCAGACAATGAGCCAAAGTAGTGTTGGCCAAGAGGTGGGCATACCTGATCCACGGTCCGGGGGCACTTGGTGGCATGAGCTCTAGTCTTCTTCCCCGCATGGTGCGCACAGCTTGTGCCGACCAGATGGATATTTGAAGTTGCCACATCATTATGTTGGGACAAGCCTCTCGCTTGGGCAGTGCGCACCATGCGGGGGAAGGAAGAAGACAGAAGCTCTGCACTGGTGCAGCCAAGCGGTGCTGGACCATGGATCAGGTATGTCTCTCTCCTGGCCAGGTAATCAGTCTCTCGCTGTCAGTCTCTGGGGTCTGCTGGACACTTAGGAGTAGAATCGGGGCACAGTGGCAGAGGTTTCTCGCTCAACGACGCCACAGAGCTTTTATGTCCTACTCATCATTCCCAGCTCTGTGTGTGCTGACTGCAACATCCAAGAGGATGGGCTATGGTTAGAGAAAGCTTTCTTGTGGAGAAGCAATGTAATGAATGCAATGCTATAATTTCTAAAAGTCTTAAAGTGGGAATATACTCCCAACACTAACATTTTTTAGTCGCATAATAGAACATTTAAAAGCATTCTCAAGCATTTCCTGTGTATAAAAAGTGTTTATTTTCACTGCAGAGAACAGTACAGGCTTGCTTATCTCTGGTTATTGACAAAGGCAAGAATCTCCCTGTCACTGTGCCTGCACTCTGTCCCTCCAGGCAACCCCCCCCCCCCCCCCCCACGTCTGCTGAGGTGTAAAGAAAAAGTCAGTTGTGAAAAAAAGCATTCATGCCGACCAATTTCTTTCTGCAGCAAATTAACATTTAAAAATTCAAACAGAAACACAAGTCAAATGTGACGCCATTGACTTGCATTTGATGTGCAATAAAGTGAATCTGGAAGAATGCAAATCGCCTCCAAATTCTGTTATGTTTGAAAGGTACCTAAAGATTTGAATTAGTTTGCTTATTTCTTGTAATTTTGATACAGAAATCAGTTTTGGTTTTTTTAAAACACACAACAATACAAGGAACAATAGGGGAAAGAGTCTTGCCCGTTCAAGGTTTCAGTTACACTGCAGCATGTAATGACACAGAAACAGGCTCAGGAACAATAAACTACTATAAACTATTGTACTGGGCAGTATCAAGATTAGGAGTCATGCTGCATTCCATCATTATTACCTGCTATAGTGAGTACGGTATGCTGAGGCTGTGTCACGGATTGGTGTGCCCAGGTCACATGCACAGGGAAGCAGAGAGGGCGGGGCAGTGTGCACACACTGGTGACATCACATGTTTCATCCTCATAAACATATCTGTGGTTATTACGTGAATTTATAATGGTTTGATCTGTGCCACATGTCCAGGTGATGATAATCTCCTTGGGGTAGAATCTCCGGAGAGTCAGGGTACACTGCAATTCTCCTGTGTCACTGATGGAGAATCTCACCGGCTCTATCACCTGCGGAGACACTAGACACAAACACAACACACATTACACTGTCGTGGTAATTACTGTAATCATGATCGTCTATTATCATCTTGTAGGGCTGAGACCCACAGTAGCACAAGAGCAGGATCATTCACCAGGCAATCTAGGCAGGCGCCTGAGGCCTAGTGTGTCAAGAGGCCAGAGCCGGTTCTAAACTTTTTGCTGCTTGAGGAAAACTTGTCAGGATGCGCCTATAGTTAGTATAGTTGCCAAAATATAAGTAGCTAGTATTGTTGCCCCCAGTATAGGTAGTATAATCGCTTCAGTATAGGTAGCATAGTTGCCCCCAGTATAGGTAGCATAGTTGCCCCAGTATAGATAGCTAGTATAGTTGCCCTCAGTATAGGTAGCATAGTTGCCCCCAGTATAGGTAGCATAGTTGCCCCAGTATAGATAGCTAGTATAGTTGCCCTCAGTATAGGTAGCATAGTTGCCCCCAGTATAGGTAGTATAGTTGCCCCAGTATGGATAGCTAGTATAGTTGCCCTCAGTATAGGTAGCATAGTTGCCCCCAGTATAGGTAGTATAGTTGCCCCAGTATAGATAGCTAGTATAGTTGCCCTCAGTATAGTTAGCATAGTTGCCCCCAGTATAGGTAGTATAGTTGCCCCAGTATAGATAGCTAGTATAGTTGCCCTCAGTATAGGTAGTATAGTTGCCCCAGTATAGATAGCTAGTATAGTTGCCCCCAGTATAGGTAGTATAGTTGCCCCAGTATAGATAGCTAGTATAGCTGCCCTCAGTATAGGTAGCATAGTTGCCCCCAGTATAGGTAGTATAGTTGCCCCAGTATAGGTAGTATAGTTGCCCCAGTATAGATAGCTAGTATAGTTGCCCTCAGTATAGGTAGCATAGTTGCCCCCAGTATAGGTAGTATAGTTGCCCCCAGTATAGGTAGTATAGTTGCCCCCAGTATAGGTAGTATAGTTGCCCCAGTATAGGTAGTATAGTTGCCCCAGCATAGGTAGTACAGTTGCCCTCAGTATAGGTAGTATAGTTGCCCCAGTATAGATAGCTAGTATAGTTGCCCCAGTATAGGTAGTATAGTTGCCCCAGTATAGATAGCTAGTATAGTTGCCCTCAGTATAGGTAGCATAGTTGCCCTCAGTATAGGTAGCATAGTTGCCCCCAGTATAGGTAGTATAGTTGCCCCCAGTATAGGTAGTATAGTTGCCCCAGTATAGGTAGTACAGTTGCCCTCAGTATAGGTAGTATAGTTGCCCCAGTATAGGTAGCTAGTATAGTTGCCCCCAGTATAGGTAGCATAGTTGCCCCAGTATAGATAGCTAGTATAGTTGCCCCCAGTATAGGTAGTATAGTTGCCCCAGTATAGATAGCTAGTATAGTTGCCCCAGTATAGGTAGTATAGTTGCCCCAGTATAGATAGCTAGTATAGTTGCCCCCAGTATAGGTAGCATAGTTGCCCCCAGTATAGGTAGCTAGTATAGTTGCCCCAAGTATAGGTAGCATAGTTGTCCCAGTATAGATAGCTAGTATAGTTGCCCCCAGTATAGGTAGTATAGTTGCCCCAGTATAGATAGCTAGTATAGTTGCCCCCAATATAGGTAGCATAGTTGCCCCAGTATAGATAGCTAGTATAGTTGCCCCCAGTATAGGTAGTATAGTTGCCCCAGTATAGATAGCTAGTATAGTTGCCCTCAGTATAGGTAGCATAGTTGCCCTCAGTATAGGTAGCATAGTTGCCCCCAGTATAGGTAGTATAGTTGCCCCCAGTATAGGTAGTATAGTTGCCCCAGTATAGGTAGTACAGTTGCCCTCAGTATAGGTAGTATAGTTGCCCCAGTATAGGTAGCTAGTATAGTTGCCCCCAGTATAGGTAGCATAGTTGCCCCAGTATAGATAGCTAGTATAGTTGCCCCCAGTATAGGTAGTATAGTTGCCCCAGTATAGATAGCTAGTATAGTTGCCCCAGTATAGGTAGTATAGTTGCCCCAGTATAGATAGCTAGTATAGTTGCCCCCAGTATAGGTAGCATAGTTGCCCCCAGTATAGGTAGCTAGTATAGTTGCCCCAAGTATAGGTAGCATAGTTGCCCCAGTATAGATAGCTAGTATAGTTGCCCCCAGTATAGGTAGTATAGTTGCCCCAGTATAGATAGCTAGTATAGTTGCCCCCAATATAGGTAGCATAGTTGCCCCAGTATAGATAGCTAGTATAGTTGCCCCCAGTATAGGTAGTATAGTTGCCCCAGTATAGATAGCTAGTATAGTTGCCCCCAGTATAGGTAGCTAGTATAGTTGCCCTCAGTATAGGTAGTATAGTTGCCCCAGTATAGATAGGTAGTATAGTTGCCCCAGTATAGATAGCTAGTATAGTTGCCCCCAGTATAGGTAGCTAGTATAGTTGCCCCCAGTATAGGTAGCATAGTTGCCCCAGTATAGATAGCTAGTATAGTTGCCCCCAGTATAGGTAGTATAGTTGCCCCCAGTATAGGTAGTATAGTTGCCCCAGTATAGATAGCTAGTATAGTTGCCCCCAGTATAGGTAGCTAGTATAGTTGCCCCCAGTATAGGTAGCATAGTTGCCCCAGTATAGATAGCTAGTATAGTTGCCCCCAGTATAGGTAGTATAGTTGCCCCAGTATAGATAGCTAGTATAGTTGCCCCCAGTATAGGTAGCATAGTTGCCCCCAGAATAGGTAGCTAGTATAGTTGCCCCCAGTATAGGTAGCATAGTTGCCCCAGTATAGATAGCTAGGATAGTTGCCCTCAGTATAGGTAGTATAGTTGCCCCAGTATAGATAGCTAGTATAGTTGCCCTCAGTATAGGTAGTATAGTTGCCCCAGTATAGGTAGCTAGTATAGTTGCCCCCAGTATAGGTAGTATAGTTGCCCCAGTATAGATAGCTAGTATAGTTGCCCTCAGTATAGGTAGTATAGTTGCCCCAGTATAGATAGCTAGTATAGTTGCCCTCAGTATAGGTAGTATAGTTGCCCCAGTATAGATAGCTAGGATAGTTGCCCCCAGTATAGGTAGTATAGTTGCCCCAGTATAGATAGCTAGTATAGTTGCCCTCAGTATAGGTAGTATAGTTGCCCCAGTATGGGTAGCTAGTATAGTTGCCCCCAGTATAGGTAGCATAGTTGCCCCAGTATAGATAGCTAGTATAGTTGCCCCCAGTATAGGTAGTATAGTTGCCCCAGTATAGATAGCTAGTATAGTTGCCCCAGTATAGATAGCTAGTATAGTTGCCCCCAGTATAGGTAGTATAGTTGCCCCAGTATAGATAGCTAGTATAGTTGCCCTCAGTATAGGTAGCATAGTTGCCCCCAGTATAGGTAGCTAGTATAATTGCTTCCAGTTTAGGTAGCATAGTTTGCCCCAGTATAGGTAGCCTGGAAGGAGGAGCAGCGGACACAGTGGCGGGGAGGGGGGCCAGACCCCTCCCACCTGGGTCCCCTCCTTCCGCACTCCCCCCTCCTAGATGAGCGTAATGACTTAATTACGATTTCGCGAAATTTCGCGTAATTAGTGTAATTACGATTATGGCCGTAAGTACATAATCGTAATGAGGAAGGATTTCGCGAAATTCCGCGTAATCGTAATTTTCGCGTAATTTTCGCATTACAGTGGGTATCGCGAAATTACGTTTGCCTTGCATGCAACCGTTTGTAAGCGTAGTTACATAACGTAATTTCGCGATGGTTCATATTACTGTAAGCGTTAATTTTCGTGTCATTTTCGCGTTACGCATATAAAATTCGCCATGTAGTGATATTTCGCATCAATATTCGCCATGCAAACGAAAACGCGAAAAAAATAAGCTAAATTTCGTGAAAATTAAGCGAACCCGAAATTACGTTATGGTTTAACACGAAATTACGTTATGAACGAAACGCGAAATTACGCGTTGAAAATTACGCTTACGGTATTTTCAATTACGATTTTAATGGCAATTACGCTACCATAATTTCGCATCGTAATAGCAAATTTCGCATGCGTAATTATAGTAACGCGAAATTTCGAAAATTTTGGCTCAACACTACGGCCCCTCCAGATAAAAGATCAGTAGTGGCAGCGGGCAGGAATGACCCACCCCTTCTGCATTCCTGCCACAGGTCTCCGCCTTCAATGCCGTTCACTGTAGGAAGCACAGTGAACGCCATGGTGCCCCGCTGCTCCTCCTTTCTGCGCTGTTACCCCCTCCTTCTCTCGGCAGAGCCCGGGATGCCGCCTGATGTGTGACGCCGCCTGAGGAAGGAATACATTTTACAGAGCCACATCAATGGATGTGACTCTGTAAAATGTATAAGCTATAGGCTCTCTATATACCAGCGGTTCTGGATGTGTGCCTGGCATTTATGAGCATGAAGAGATGATTTGTGTATTTGGCAGTGATGCATCATGGGACACCTTACTTGGTAACTTAAAGAGAACCAGAGATGAAGCACCCTCTTGTATTTTACCTTATAAATCAGTGGGAACATGACAGTAAACACCTAATCTGCCCTTTGTTTCATTGTTCTCTGTGTAATCTGACTGTTATCACGTCTGATAAGAATCCCCGACTGAGAAGTCAGGCTGCTCCGTCTAGCTTTGCTACAGAAAGATTATAGCTAAGTCTGTCTTCTGTGGTGTTATTTCAAGCCCAAGCCTGCCCCCTTGTGGCTTTGCTATAATGACTCAGCTATAATCATTCCCAGCAAAGCCAGATTTAATTGCTCAGTCTGGGATTCTTGTGACTGCTGTTAACAGACACTTTTAGCAGTGAGGAGGAAACAGAGAGCATAGTAAGTGTTTTCTCTAATGTTCTTACTGATATACATGGTAAAATACACAAGGGTGCTTCCTCTCTGGTTCCCTTTAAAGTGGTAACTTAAAGATGAATTATTGCAAATGCCACATGTTTTACAGAGGCAAAATTATATTTAATATTTTTTCTTTTAGTAGGAGGGCTTTTAGGTTTTTTTAAAGGGGCTTCCTCCAGCCCCCTAAACACCGCTTGCCGTCCTTCCGAGTACATCTGTTCTCCTGCTATCGGTCCCGATAACTAGAGATGTCGCGAACATAGAATTTTCCATTCGTGAACGACGAATGCAAACTTCCACAAATGTTGGTGAACCGCCATAGACTTCAATGGGCATGTGAATTTTAAAGCCTACAAAGACCACAAAAGTGATGGTAAACTTGTTTCAAGGGGTCTAACACCTGGACAGGGGCATGCCAGAGGGGGATCCATGCCAAAAATCCCACCAAAAATTACAGAGTTGACGTAGAGTCGGGTTTTAATCCCTAAAGGGCAGAAATCACATTATGCACAGCTCTGGGTGTCAGTGGGCTGTGGGTGCCACACACACAGAGAAATGCAATAGTACTATCAGAATACAGTGAAATAATAATGCACTGGAGTGGTATTGTATCTGTAACTTAATGAGGCAACAGCAGTAGTGTGCTCATAGCTCTGGGTGTCAGTGGGCTGTGGAGTGTCACACACAAAAAAACCCACAGGAGACCAATGTGGAGAGCCTTCAAAAGGGCTGTTTGGGGTGCTTTCACAGCAAGTGAGGAAAAAGAACACAGGCCTAGCTAATGCTTTCCCTACGTATCTGCAGCAAGTCTGACCCTGCTCTCACTATCACTGCAGCCAGCAGAGAATGAATCCAACATGGCCACTACAACTGCTTTTGGGGGTGGGGAGTGCAGGAGGAGATGCTAGCTGATTGCTGACTGTGAGGTAAAGGGTCAAAGTTTAGCACGATAATGTATAGGGGGTGAATCGAACACGCCAAATGTTCGCCACGAATGCTAACAGTGGAGGTTCGCAGAATACTGCTCACCAGCGAACAGTTCGGGCCATTTCTACCGATAACTGGCTTAGTCGCGCCAGTCAGGCTCTCCTGCACATGCACGGAGGGGCCACGCATGCGCAGAAGAGCTGACTGGAGCAATGGAGACAGACTACCGGAACTGATAGCAAGAGAATGGAGGCACCCGGAAGGACAGTGAGGGACTCAGCAGTGCTTATGGTGCTGTAGGAAGCCCCGGGTAAGTATAAAATCTTTCACTTTGCTCATCACGGGTACACTTTAAGCCCAAAAACTTTCCTGGTGGTTATGGGTCACCGATGGGCTATATGGGTATTCCATGCTTCTTCATGGATTTTCTTACAGGCTTTCATCTTTAATAAACAGCAGAGCAGATCAGTTTATTGTACATTTCCTCAAGGAGAGTTCATAAAGGTGCTTGTGAGTAATTATGTGATGCTTCCCCGCTACTCCTAGTTCCAACTTCTAAACCAAGAAAAATGTAGTCTACCACAGACACTAATGAGAGGTTTATTCTGCTATGACAGAAGAAGTCCTCACATCTTCACTGACTGTCTGGTTTGGCTGATGCCCACTCCATTTCACATCTCCTTCCTTTAGCTCAGTTCACATCTCAGCTGGATCTTCAACGGCCAACCGGAGTGGACAGTGCAGTGGTCTGGTTTGAGTCCAGAGCAGATGCGTTTCCACTAGTGTTGGGCGAACATCTAGATGTTCGGGTTCGGGCCGAACAGGCCGAACATGGCCGCGATGTTCGGGTGTTCGACCCGAACTCCGAACATAATGGAAGTCAATGGGGACCCGAACTTTTGTGGTTTGTAAAGCCTCCTTACATGCTACATACCCCAAATTTACAGGGTATGTGCACCTTGGGAGTGGGTACAAGAGGGAAAAAAAATTTAGCAAAAAGAGCTTATAGTTTTTGAGAAAATCGATTTTAAAGTTTCAAAGGGAAAACTGTCTTTTAAATGCGGGAAATGTCTGTTTTCTTTGCACAGGTAACATGCTTTTTGTCGGCATGCAGTCATAAATGTAATACATATAAGAGGTTCCAGGAAAAGGGACCGGTAATGCTAACCCAGCAGCAGCACACGTGATGGAACAGGAGGAGGGTGGCGCAGGAGGAGAAGGCCACGCTTTGAGACACAACAACCCAGGCCTTGCATGAGGACAAGAAGCGTGCGGATAGCATGCTTTGTACCACCATGCAGTCATAAATGTAATAAAGATAAGTGGTTCAATAAACAGGGACCACGCGGCAACGCTAACCCAGCAGCAGCACACGTGATGGAACAGGAGGAGGCGCAGGAGGAGAAGGCCACGCTTTGTGAGACACAACAACCCAGGCCTTGCATGAGGACAAAAAGCGTGCGGATAGCATGCTTTGTACCGCCATGTAGTCATAAATGTAATAAAGATAAGAGGTTCAATAAACAGGGACCACGCGGCAACGCTAACCCAGCAGCAGCAGCAGCAGCAGCACACGTGATGGAACAGGAGGAGGCGCAGGAGGAGAAGGCCACGCTTTGTGAGACACAACAACCCAGGCCTTGCATGAGGACAAAAAGCGTGCGGATAGCATGCTTTGTACCGCCATGTAGTCATAAATGTAATAAAGATAAGAGGTTCCATAAACAGGGACCGGCAACGGTAACCCAGCAGCAGCAGCAGCACACGTGATGGAACAGGAGGAGGCGCAGGAGGAGAAGGCCACGCTTTGTGAGACACAACAACCCAGGCCTTGCATGAGGACAAAAAGCGTGCGGATAGCATGCTTTGTACCGCCATGTAGTCATAAATGTAATAAAGATAAGAGGTTCCATAAACAGGGACCGGCAACGGTAACCCAGCAGCAGCAGCAGCAGCAGCAGCACACGTGATGGAACAGGAGGAGGCGCAGGAGGAGAAGGCCACGCTTTGTGAGACACAACAACCCAGGCCTTGCATGAGGACAAAAAGCGTGCGGATATAGCAGCAATGCTTTTTGCCGCCATGCAGTCATAAATGTAATACAGATGAGAGGTTCAATAAACAGGGACCGGAAACGCTAAACCATCCCAGATGTTCATCGGTCATGTTACTTGGTTGGGGTCCAGGAGTGTTGCGTAGTCGTTTCCAATCCAGGATTGATTCATTTTAATTTGAGTCAGACGGTCTGCATTTTCTGTGGAGAGGCGGATACGCCGATCTGTGATGATGCCTCCGGCAGCACTGAAACAGCGTTCCGACATAACGCTGGCTGCCGGGCAAGCCAGCACCTCTATTGCGTACATTGCCAGTTCGTGCCAGGTGTCTAGCTTCATGCCCGGTTTCAGGTCCAGCGGTGCCAGCCACAAATCCGTCTGTTCCTTTATTCCCCTCCAAATTTCCTCCCCTGTGTGCTGCTTATCCCCAAGGCAGATCAGCTTCAGCAACGCTTGCTGACGCATGCCAACAGCTGTGCTGCACTGCTTCCACGATCCTACTGCTGCTGGTGCTGGGTTAGCATTTCCGGATGAGGTACAGCTTTGAGATGCGTTGGAGGAGAAGGAGTCAGAGAGGTAGGTGCTGCTGTTGTTATCCAGCTGTTTGCGGCGTGGGCAACACCCGCGCCGTAGCAGGTGAGGAATCGCTGCCAGGCTCCACAAGGTTCACCCAGTGCGCGGTAAGGGAGATGTATCGACCCTGGCCGAACGCACTCGTCCAGGTGTCAGTGGTGAGGTGAACCTTGCAGGCAACGGCATTCTTCAAGCTTCGGGTTAGTTAGCTGACCACGTGCTCATGCAACTCAGGCACTGCAGAGCGCGCAAAGTGGTAGCGGCTGGGAACCACGTAACGTGGGATGGCCACTGACATCATGCCCTTGAAGCTGTTTGTCTCCACCACTCGATATGGCAGCATTTCGCAGGCCAGAAGCTTGGCTATGCTGGCTGGCTGTTACTGCCACGGCCCGGGGGTCATTTGCTGGCAATTTCCTCTTGTGCTCAAACATCTCAGAGACAGACAACTCAACCGTAGCGCTGCACACCGAAGGGCTGTTGGTTGTTGTGTTTGATGAACACTGGGAGACCTCAAGAGCACTAGTCCGGAAAGTGACAGTGTCAGCATCGTCTGATGTTTGTGAATGTTGTGAACCACGCAATGGCTGGGCTACTGCTGCTGCTGAGGCGGGTCTGGTGGTGAGTCTGGTGAACCCAAGGGAGGCAGTGTTGCTGGTGGTACCCTGTCCTGCCGCGTTTGCCCACAGAGTGGGATGTTTGGATAGAATGTGGCGGCTCATGCTGGTGGTGGAGAGGTTGTTAATACTTTTCCCCCTGCTCAGGCGGGTCTTGCACACCTTGCAAATCGCCATGGTAACATCCTCAGTGCAGTCTTCAAAGAAAGCCCAGACTTTAACTGGCTGAGGACTCGGACCTCGTGCGTGATGTGCTGGTGCTGCTTAACTCACTGCTGGACGCTTGAGAGGTCATCCAAGTAATTATCTGGTCCTGTTCTTTTGGATCTGTGAGGGTTGTTGTCCTGGACAACATGGGCAGTATTGAGTGGGTTTTCTTGGGTGCTCCCCTGTGGCCTGTACGTGAACCGTCAGGGGAAACACCTCTTCCCTTGCCCCTCCCTCTTTCACCGGATTTCTTCCTCATTTCACTTATCCTTAAAGTACACGCTGACTGGCAGCAGTACAGTGGCAGTACAGAAATGCTATACAGTGGTGGGTGAGCGGTGTACCACTATTGTCAGCAGTGACACAGAGCACAATGCTATACAGTAGCGGGTGAGCGGTGTACTACTGTTCCCAGCAGACACAGAGTGGAAGTAAACACAATGCTATATAGTGTGGCTGAGCCGTGTACACAGAGTGGCATTAAACACAATGCTATATAGTCTGCTATATAGTCACCCCGAACAGGGTGATGTTCTGCAGAACCCGAACAGTGGCAAACACTGTTCGCCCAACACTACTGGGAGGGAACGCAGATTTTAGTACCTAAACACACGATACAACATGTTTTCCGGGGTCGGACTCTGAGGCACATACAGATGGTCCCGATCATCATCCTCATCATACAACTCTTCTCCTGAGTCTGACCCACCCACCACCTCTGCCACCCCAACATCCCCAGACACAGACCCCTCATCGTCCTCAACATTAACTTGGGATGCTGGCCTGAGCCAGACCTCCTCCTCCACATCAGGCCCCATCATCTCCTCAATGGCAGCCCTCATTAATCGCTCTGGCGACGGACTGATGGACACAACGTTCTCCTCCGGGGAGGGCTGCTGCTGACCACTGGCTGCTGGGGTGGATGTTATAGCTTGCGTGGGGCGTTGGCTGTTGCTGTTGTTGGGAGTGCTGCTCACAGCGGAGGTCTCTGGGGAACTCATGTTGAGCTCATATAGTGGTTGACGGTGAGTGGAGTATTACTGATCCCAGCAATATACACACTGACTGGCAGAGTACGCAATGCTATATAGTGTGGCTGAGCGGTGTACACAGAGTGGCAGTAAACACAATGCTATATAGTCTGGCTGAGCGAGCGGTGTACTACTGTTCCCAGCAGAATCAGAGTGGCAGTAAACAATGGTATATAGTCTGGCTGAGCGGTGTACACAGAGTGTCAGTAAACAATGGTATATAGTCTGGCTGAGCGAGCGGTGTACTACTGTTCCCAGCAGAATCAGAGTGGCAGTAAACAATGGTATATAGTCTGGCTGAGCGGTGTACACAGAGTGTCAGTAAACAATGGTATATAGTCTGGCTGAGCGGTGTACACACAATGCTATATAGTCTGCTATATAGTGTCAGTAAACAATGGTATATAGTCTGGCTGAGCGAGCGGTGTACTACTGTTCCCAGCAGAATCAGAGTGGCAGTAAACAATGGTATATAGTCTGGCTGAGCGGTGTACACAGAGTGTCAGTAAACAATGGTATATAGTCTGGCTGAGCGAGCGGTGTACTACTGTTCCCAGCAGAATCAGAGTGGCAGTAAACAATGGTATATAGTCTGGCTGAGCGGTGTACACAGAGTGTCAGTAAACAATGGTATATAGTCTGGCTGAGCGGTGTACACACAATGCTATATAGTCTGCTATATAGTGTCAGTAAACAATGGTATATAGTCTGGCTGAGCGAGCGGTGTACTACTGTTCCCAGCAGAATCAGAGTGGCAGTAAACAATGGTATATAGTCTGGCTGAGCGGTGTACACAGAGTTTCAGTAAACAATGGTATATAGTCTGGCTGAGCGGTGTACACAGAGTGTCAGTAAACAATGGTATATAGTCTGGCTGAGCGGTGTACACAGAGTGGCAGTAAACACAATGCTATATAGTCTGGCTGAGCGAGCGGTGTACTACTGTTCCCAGCAGAATCAGAGTGGCAGTAAACAATGGTATATAGTCTGGCTGAGCGGTGTACACAGAGTGTCAGTAAACAATGGTATATAGTCTGGCTGAGCGGTGTACACAGAGTGTCAGTAAACAATGGTATATAGTCTGGCTGAGCGGTGTACACAGAGTGGCAGTAAACACAATGCTATATACTCTGGCTGAGCGAGCGGTGTACTACTGTTCCCAGCAGACACAGAACAGTAAACAGAATGCTATATAGTGTGGCTGAGCGAGCGGTGTACCACTATTCCCAGCAGACACAGAACAGTAAACAGAATGCTATATAGTGTGGCTGAGCGAGCGGTGTACCACTATTCCCAGCAGACACAGAACAGTAAACAGAATGCTATATAGTGTGGCTGAGCGAGCGGTGTACCACTATTCCCAGCAGACACAGAACAGTGAACAGAATGCTATATAGTGTGGCTGAGCGAGCGGTGTACCACTATTCCCAGCAGACACAGAACAGTGAACAGAATGCTATATAGTGTGGCTGAGCGAGCGGTGTACCACTATTCCCAGCAGACACAGAACAGTGAACAGAATGCTATATAGTGTGGATGAGCGAGCGGTGTACCACTATTCCCAGCAGACACAGAACAGTAAACAGAATGCTATATAGTGTGGCTGAGCGAGCGGTGTACCACTATTCCCAGCAGACACAGAACAGTGAACAGAATGCTATATAGTGTGGCTGAGCGAGCGGTGTACCACTATTCCCAGCAGACACAGAACAGTGAACAGAATGCTATATAGTGTGGCTGAGCGAGCGGTGTACCACTATTCCCAGCAGACACAGAACAGTAAACAGAATGCTATATAGTGTGGCTGAGCGAGCGGTGTACCACTATTCCCAGCAGACACAGAACAGTAAACAGAATGCTATATAGTGTGGCTGAGCGAGCGGTGTACCACTATTCCAAGCAGACACAGAACAGTGAACAGAATGCTATATAGTGTGGCTGAGCGAGCGGTGTACCACTATTCCCAGCAGACACAGAGTGGCAGTAAACAGAATGCTATATAGTGTGGCTGAGCGAGGTACACAGAGTGGCAGTAAACAGAATGCTATATAGTGTGGCTGAGCAAGCGGTGTACTACTATTCCCAGCAGACACAGAGTGGCAGTAAACAGAATGCTATATAGTGTGGCTGAGCGAGGTACACAGAGTGGCAGTAAACAGAATGCTATATAGTGTGGCTGAGCAAGCGGTGTACTACTGTTCCCAGCAGTGACACAATGACAGGGGGGACCCTGGCTAGCGTGGCTGGAGCGCGAACTACCCTGCCTGCCTACCCAAAGCTAAACCCACAGACAAATGGCGGAGATATGACGTGGTTCGGGTATTTATTTACCCGAACCACATGACCGTTCGGCCAATCAGAGCGCGTTCGGGTCCGAACCACGTGACCCGTTCGGCCAATCACAGCGCTAGCCGAACGTTCGGGGAACGTTCGGCCATGCGCTCTTAGTTCGGCCATATGGCCGAACGGTTTGGCCGAGCACCGTCAGGTGTTCGGCCGAACTCGAACATCACCCGAACAGAATCAGAATCAGAATCAGAATCACTTTTATTTCGCCAAGCACGACTGGGTCGTGCCCGGAATTGGGCTTGGCACTTGAATACAGGGCATATACATAGAAACATCTGAGACATCAGAACATAGGGCATAATAGACATCAATACAACACACATATATACATGAACCACAATTCTCCATAACTAGGTTGGTTACAGGCAGAAAGTCTACAGGAGGAGAGCATGAGCAGAGTTAAAGTTCAGCGAGTTTACTGCTGAGGGGAAGAAGCTGTTTTTGTGTCTCATGGTCTTTGTGGAGATGGACCTATACCTCAGGTACCTCCTCCCCAAGGGGAGCTGATTGAAAAACTGGTGACCAGGGTGTGAGGGGTCCTTGGCAATCTTCGTTGCTCTGGAGCGTAGTCTGGCATTGTAGAGGGAGTCCAGGGCAGGGAGTGAGTGCCCGATTATCTTTTCCGCTGACCTGATGACCCTCTGTAGTTTGCGCCTGTCACTTTCAGTGGAGCCAGCATACCAGACAAGGATGGAAGAACAGAGGACGGATTCGATGGTTGCGGTATAGAAGCTTGTCAGGAGTTTCAGGGACATGCCGAACTTCTTCAGTTGGCGGAGAAAGTAGAGCCTCTGTTGGGCTTTCCTCTGGATGGAGACAGTGTTTGCCTTCCACTTCAGGGTGCTGGAGATGGTGGTGCCCAGGAGGCGGGCACAGGGCACTTTTTCCACCAGCATCCCTCCAATGTGCAGTGGAGGTGGGGTGGGGGCATGCTTCCTAAAGTCAATGATGATTTCAACGGTTTTTGCGTTGTTGAGGACCAGCTTGTTCTCCCTGCACCAGTGGCAAATCCTGTCGACCTGGTGGCGGTATGCCTGGTCATCGTTGTTGGAGATCAGGCCGACTATGGTGGTGTCGTCCGCAAATTTGATTACCTTGACGGAATTCGCTGAGGATCTGCAATTGTTCGTGTAGAGGGAGAACAGGAATGGTGACAAGACGCAGCCTTGTGGGGCCCCTGTATTGGTGATCCTTGGCTGCGAGGTGATGGAGCCTAGCTTGACAACCTGAGATCTGTTTGTTAGGAAGTCCTTAATCCACAGTTGAAGTGTGGGGTGGACTCCGAGCTCAGCCAGATTTTCTTGTAGTATATGGGGGCTAATGGTGTTGAATGCCGAGCTGAAGTCGAGGAGGAGAACCCTGGCATATGAATTTGGTTTGTCAAGGTGATTGTTGACAAGCTCCAGACAGATGTTAATGGCATCGTCGGTCGACCTATTTGCCCTATAAGCAAATTGATACGGGTCTAATTGGGCTTCCGTTCTGTGCTTGAGGAGGGGCAGGACTGCTTTTTCAAAAGTTTTCATTATGACCGACGTGAGAGCGACAGGTCTGAAGTTGTTGAGGTCAGACGCGCCTTGCTTTTTGGGGACAGGGATGATGGTGGACCGCTTGAAGCATGCCGGTACTTTGCCGCTCACAAGGGACCTGTTGAAGATGGCGGAAAGGGTAGGAGCAAGCTGCTGTGCACACGCTTTCAAGCAGGCTGGAGACACTCCGTCAGGGCCTGAGGCTTTCCTGGCATTTAGTCTGGACAGGTGGCACTCCACGTCCGATTCGCTTATGGTCGGGGGAGGCAGGTCTTGGCATGGTGGTACTGAGGCCTGGGGTGAGGTGAAGGGAGCCTGTAGCTTCGGAGACCCTTCGGGAGCCTCCTTCTCCTCGAACCTGCAGTAGAAGCTGCTGAGGTTTTCTGCTAGCTCAGTGCTGGGAGGTGTGTTTTGAGGGGGGGGCTTGTAATTGGTGGCAGCCTTAAGCCCTCGCCAAACAGCTTGTGAGTCATTCGAGGAGAGGTCCTCCTTTAGCTTATCTGCGTAGCCCTTTTTTGCAATTCTCAGTTCCCTGTCGAGGTTGTTCCTTGCTCTTCTGTATTCTTCCTGGTTCCCTGACTTGTGTGCGGCTTCCTTGCTTCTGCGCAGTTGCCGAAGTTTCTTGGAGAACCATGGTTTGTCATTTGGATAGAGTCTGTGAGTCTTTGTTGGAATACAGGAGTCTTCGCAGAACCTGATGTATGAGCTCACATTGTCTGCCCACTCGTCCAAGTTTGGTGCTTCCAGAGCCTTCCAGTCCGTGCAGTCAAAGCATGCCTGGAGTTGAAGCTTGGCCTCACTTGACCACATTTTGGTTGATTTAAGGACTGGTTTTGCAGTCTCCAGGCGCCTCCTGTAGGTGGGGATTAGATGGATGATGCAGTGGTCAGACGCGCCTAGAGCTGCCCATGAGGTGGCTTTGTACGCGTCCCTCAAGACCGTGTAGCAGTGGTCAAGAGTGTTCACGTTTCGAGTGGGACAGGTGATGTGCTGGTAAAAGCGTGGAAGCTCTTGGCGGAGGTTAGCCTTGTTAAAATCTCCTAGAATGATGAACAGTGAGTCCGGCAGGGACGACTCCCATCGAGTGACAGTGTCGCTGAGATCGCGCAGGGCAGTTTTGACGTCGGCATCGGGTGGGATGTAAACACCGACAAACACGTAGGAAGAGAACTCTCTGGGAGAGTAAAAAGGCCTGCAGTTGATCAAAAGTAGTTCAAGCTCTGGTGAGCATTTTTTGGCAAGGACAGAGGTGTTGGAGCACCAGGTGGGGCTGATGTAGAAACAGATGCCGCCACCTTTCTTTTTCCCTGAGAGGGTGCTGTCGCGATCTGCTCGGATGAGGTTGTAGCCTGGAAGGTGTAGGGCACTGTCCGGGATGTTATCGTGGAGCCACGTCTCTGTGAAACAGAAGACTGGGGTGTTGTTGCCGAGATCTCTTTTTTCCCCTAGGAGCCGTAGCTCCTCTAGCTTGTTGGGAAGGGAGCGGACATTCGCCAGGAGGACTGCTGGTATAGCTGACCTCAAGCCTTTTCTCTGCAACCTCACACGAACACCTGCCCGGCAGCCTCTCCGGCGCTTGCTCGCGTGGGTCCCTGTCGGAGAGGCCATAATTTTCTGAACATGGCTCCATATGGAGTCGGCCAGTAGCCTGTCTTCTGGGTGTAGGGCTGTGGCATGCTCCCACCTGAGTAACTGTGACCTGGTGTAGGTGATGTTCTGCAGAACCCGAACAGTGGCGAACACTGTTCGCCCAACACTAGTTTCCACCATAGGCTTCTAATGCTTGTCCAGAAAACTCATGCAGGAAGGGACTTTGTTGTCCGTTGACAACAATGGAACCCCTTCCCCCACATGACCTCCTCTACAACTCTAGACTGTTCTCCAGAGCGTTGAGGATCATTAAAGGGACACCGAGGAGTAAAAATAAATGAAATCGCTACCTACCTGGGGCTTTCTCCAGCCCACTGTGGGTCAGGCGGTCCCCCAGCATCCACCTGGCTTCTCTCCCGGTCCCGCTGCCACATACAGCACAGGCAACACCCGTCTCGGGTGTCGGGCTACAGCTTCCTGATCTCTGACACTGTGCGTCATCAAGGAGGCCGGCGTGACAGTACTGCGCATGCACGGTTAACCGTACTGTCACGCCGGCCGCCTTTATGACGCGCAGTAGCGATTTCATTTATTTTTACTCCTCGTGTCCCTTTAACGACCCCTCACACCCAGGCCAGAAGAGTAGCTACGGTTGGGCAAGGGGGAACAAAAACTGTCTGTGTTCCCCGGCGCTAAAAACCCTAGCTACGCCTCTGACCCAGGCCACTACTTCTTCCATCGACTCCCATCAGGTCGGAGGTTTCAGGCCATCTCCACCAGGACCTCAAGGCTCAGAAACACTTTTTTTCCCCTCTGCTGTCAACCTCCTGAACCTTCATCATGCCCTTTTCCCCTTATAGGGCTGTGGCAGTTGGCTGTATATGTTATCGATTAACTGTCTATTGAATGACTGCTTCTCATATGTATCTCACTTACACTGCTGTTTATTGTATGCCCCATCTCCTACTTTAAATCCTGTAAGTGCCAAATCAATTTTGGGCACGACCTAGTCATGCTTGCCGAATAAAATTATTCTGATTCAGATTCTGATTTTCTTGTTATGTTCTTACATTGTGCTCGGCAGTCATTACCTGATCTCTGCAGCTCTGTAGACTGAGGTTCTTCCATAGACTCGTGTCTCCAGCTGACTCGTACAGGAAATTGTAGCCGGTTCCAAGGAATTCTACACTCACTGATCACACCGAACATCTCCATGTCCTCATCTCTAAGAAGGAATTCCTTCGATGGTAGATCTCTGTGATGTCTCCCACCAAAACTCCAGGTGAGATCAATCTTTTTGGGAAAGAACTTCTCTAGGCGTATAGAGCATCGCATCTCCCCAGATTCACAAACGGTTACTCTCAATGGATCTGTTACCACAGGGGCCGCTGGAAATAGAGAGGATGAGAGTTAGTGAACTTACAGAGATCCCACAATGATAACACATACTCAAAATAAGTCCGCCCTTATGCAATTCACTGTTTCTCCTCCAGTTTCTACTAGGTGATAATTTCAAACTTGTCAATTAAGTGTCTTTTAGACCACCAGCAAGCAAAAAATGCTCAAAATAATTTTGATAGTACTTTTTTTCACCTACTATGTAGTACTTTTTGATTTGCCAAAGTGCTGAAAACTTTTTTTAAAGAGAAGATAAAAAATTATCTCCTAGGAGAAAACTCAGGAGAAAAAGTTGATTGCATATGGGTCGTCTAAACATGGAACATGGTACAGTTAAAATAAGTCATATCGGTATTATTATACGGTACTTTAGTATATTTTTTAAATATGTCTTAACGTGAGGCCCTGTACTTGCAAAATACTTTCAGTTTTGATTGCATTTCTACTTTGTAATGCAGACATGTCCCTTTTGATATGTAGTAGAAAGAAGAAAGCGGGGCACCACTTCTTTTAAAATCCCTTTATTCCAGTGGGATACTAGCAGGTACAGTGGAGGTATCAAGTGCCTGACAGCTATTTCGCTGGCTAAACCAGCTTCTTCAGAGGCAGAATGTTTACCTTCTGACATGTGTAGCGAAGCTTATGCTGAGAGGCACTAGTTGCTTTTTCTGCTGATCCCGGTTTGAAAAATATCAGTTTGCATCTTTCCCATTGCTTCTAAAGTGTTCCTTTCTCTCTCATTTGTTGGCTTGAACTACTTATCTCTTTGCAGGTCTAATCAGAACTTCCCTAACCAGTCTGACCCACATGTTTCCTTCAAATGATCAAATTATGTACCAGGAAGTTTCTAGGCTAAATTGCACCCTGGGTGAGGGTGTAAAAATTGCGTCCCCTCCCCCCCACCCCCATAGACTTGCAAACCCTTACTCTTTAGGGACAGTCACACAGCCACAGGTCACAAGTAGATCTGCCTATTTACTAGCGACCAGCCGTTCATCCAGGAGGAAGCAGGGACCAGGAAAACACACTGGCGGGGAGAGCCCGGAAAGCCGACTCCTCAATTGGCACCGCGCACTGACAGCCTGCAGTACCGCTACAGGACACCAGGTGTCATCATGCGGGGTGACATGATGATGACTTGAGGTCTGACGCAGGCAGCCCAGGAGGAGTCAAGGAAGGTGATCGTGCTGGTAATCGTCTTTCTTCTTTACCAGCTCCCTAGCGGTTATAAACGTCTGCCTTCGCCCACCTTCTTCTAATTGCCGGTCTGCACCAAGGGCGGTTGCCCATTCCACAGTGCCCAAGAAACAGCACTGTGTGGGCCTCATGCACTGTATGCTTCCTTCAAAGTTTCCTACACAACCCCAACCAGTTTGCTCTACAATGTGTGCTTCATCCATATTATCCTACCTACCTCCAACCAGTCTTACCTACTGTATGTGCTTCCTCCAGTCCTACCCATTTGCCTTGTATGTTTCAACCCACCCACCCAGCTTTCCTAAGCACATCTGGGCCCATATGCAATTAACTTTTTCTCCTGACTTTTCTCCTAGGTGGTATTTTCACAGCTTGACATAAAAAGCATTTGTTGCCACCAGCAAGCAAGAAAATACTCAAAATAAATTTGATAGCACTTCTTCAATTGTAAAATGCTGAAAATTTAGTTTAAAGAGAAGATCAAAATTATCTCCTAGGAGAAAACCCGGGGGGAAAAATGAATTGCATATGGACCCTGGAGTGTTTTGTCAACACCTGCTGTACATATCCTCACTATTTGCCCTTTCACTGTTATCTGACATGTGGGCTCTTTTTAGGCATAGGTTTTTGTCTCTGCTTTTGTCGAGCCAGCAGCTGTTGAGAGTTTGTGTATTTTTATAACCTTCTACGTGTGGATAAGGACTATTTTTCTAGTATTCCATGCATAGACATTCTTAGGACACACTTTTGTTACTAATGGCATCATTCGGCAGGTTGTGCTCTCCGTTTCCCCCGCCTGCCTTCTTTCATCTGTTGTAAGTCCTGTCAGTAGGCCCCAATTAGTAGTAGTCGGGACCTTTAAACAGGAAGTAATGGCCCTCGCGCATGCACAAATTAACTGACTTATGAGTCAGCGCCAGGAAGAAGGAGGGCCACTGGGAGTGACATTACTTCCAGCTCAGAGGTCCTGACTAGTACTAGTCCGGCCTACTAACGGGACTTATAACAGATGAAAGGAGGCGGACGGGGAGGAACAGAGGACACAGCCTGCCAAAGGATGCCATAAGTAACACAAGTATGTACTCTGTTACACATCATTTTTTTGGTCTCGGATGTCCTTTAAGAATTACCGCATGTATTATGAAAGTTTTTTGCCTCTAAAAACAACTCACCATTTCTCCTGGGTGGTCCAGTGCTTCGTTCTATTGGCTGCTCCAGGCTGGGATGTTCCACTCTGCAGATGAATTCCAGGAGCTCATCGCTGGATGTTGGAGTGAAGGATAAGGAAGATGTGCAGGTAAATGAGTTATCAGCCCTTGTACTATGTCCTGTGTTAATAATACTGAAGTCATATTTGTTGTGTGAGCAGTCTATTATGTGTTCTCCCTTCTTCTCCAACCAAGTCACTCTGATGTTGTCTGAGAAGTAGCCGGAGATCTTACACTTCACAGTGTTCTGTCTGTTTGCTTGCAGGATGAGGGGAGTGAGGTCTTCAATTCTTGGATGCCATGGAAAATCTGTGCCATATTCATTTGCAGTGAAAAACAAATATATACACAGGTTCATTTACTCAGCTGGGTAAGATATCACAATACAGATGAACTGGAAACATTTGCTGCCGTCTTTTGGAGACCTTTGTGATGAGTCTGGACCAGGGGTCTTTACCAGCATCTATGGAGGAGGTCACTATTGTGTTAATTTTGAAGCCAGATAAGGACCTCCTTAATTGTGCCTCCTTTAGGCCTATTTCATTATTGAATTCTGATTATGAGTTACTAACCAAGATTCTTGCCAATAGACTGAAGAAGGCCATCACACAAGTCATAGATATTGATCAGACCGAATTCATGCCAGGTAGATCGACCTCCATTAATTTGAGGAGAGTGAAGGTATCACAAGAGTGAAATGAAAGCGTTAAAATACACAAAATCATGCTTGGTTGAAATTGGGTTGGGGAATGTATTTAGTTACAGTAACTGGTTATCTCCACTTGGTGACAGGATTAGTGGGCACTGGTGTAGTGGCAGTTGGCTAATGGTAGCACATCAATGATAGAGGATATGATGCGCACAATTTAGGACACAGGCCTACGTCTCAATTCATAATCAATTGGACGCAATTTATCTTTAAAGTACGGCATGGCAGCTGTGAAGATGGGGTTAGTGGCTGGATGGTGTACTGGTTAAGAGCTCTGCCTCTGACACAGGAGACCTGGGGATGAATCTTCCTGTTCAGTAAGCTGGCACCTATTTAGTGAGGAGACCTTGGGCAAGACTCCCTAACACTGCTACTGCCAGTGCCTATATAGTGTGCCCTTGTGGCTGCAGTTCTGGAGCTTTGAGTCAGGAGGAAAGCACAATATAAATGTTATTTGCCTTGTCTTGTTAAAGCAAAAGGTATCTTTTTGAATTAACAAAGTTATTGATCATCTTCGAGAGACTGAAGAAAAAATTTAATTGGCTAATATGTATCACTATATTGCAAAGTAATGTGTTTCCTTACCTGGACTGTGTGCAGATATCTCTCTATACTCCGGTTCCTCCATGGATGGATGCTCCCAAGTCACTCTGACTGTAAATTGTGGGTCTTCAAATAGATGTCCAGGAATTGTACACTGATTTGTGGTGGTAAAAGTGCCATCTGAATTCTTTAGTACATCTCTGAATGTCTGCATCTCTGAAGGCTTCTGCTCCAGGTTGGGCCCACAGGTCCAAGTGACTTTTGTTTCTTCAGGATAGTAGTTGGAAAGGCTAAAAGATGCAACCATATTTCCAGAGTCATCAATCGGGAGTTGTATGGGCTGCTGCACTTTTGGTTTTACTGTAAAAGAGTTACAATTATTCAGAGTATGCTTATGATTTTTTTTATGTAGCCATTATTATCTAAGAACTTAAACTCATAACGCCTTATTAGAAGCACAGAGTCTTGAAATACATATTCTGCTATGCTTGTTCCAGCTGGTCTGCTGCGGACTGAATTTGTATGCCTTCTCCAGCTGTTTCAGGCTGACTGGTTTGCTCTCCATTTAGTATGAAGCAGCAGGTGTTTGGTTGAAGAACATACTAACAAATAGCTGGACTTACTTACCCATCACCTGTAGGGGGCCTGTTGTCCTCTCTATTGGCTTCTCCAGACTGGGGTGCTCCACCCTGCAGATGACCTCTGACCCCTGATCCTCCAGTGACGGGGTGATCTCCAGAATTGCATTATGGGTAAAGGTTTTATCTGTCTGGAGCTCAGATCTGCTGTCTACAATCCTGAATCTTCCACTGTTAGTTATAGGAGATAATTCCTCCTTTCCGTTCACTTTTTGGAACCAATGCAGAGCCATTTCATTGGGGTAGAAGTGTGACATTCTGCACTGCAGTTGTGCCTGTTCACTTATAAATAGTTTTGATGGTTGTATGAGCTCTACTTCTGGCCGTGCAAGAAAATCTGGAAAGACAAGAGAGTAAACGTTTCCTCAAATGCAGACATACATTGTTGCTTAATGTTGGACTTCCTAAGAATATATATGCAGTCTGTACATAAAGAATCATGTGCTGTCCTAAAATCTTTATTTCTATGATGATTGTGAAGCATGTATACAGTTCTGATGCTTTATTTCCCTGTTGCACTTTACAGGGGCCATTGCATTTTTTTAAAAGTTGGGAATATACTCCCCAAACTAAAATCAGGAGCCAATTGCCATGGCTCCTGATTACTGAGGGGAGATGTCAGCTGTCATATGACAGCTTAATCTCCCCTGTCGGGTGTGCACGAAGGTGTCGGGAGCTCTACAAGCGTTAACCAGCCACAGGTCCCCAGAAGGTTAATCCAGTTTTTTTACCATCTGATGATGTGATTATAGCAGACTGTCACTCTAACTGAGCCTTTCCTGTACAGAGCCATTTACTCTAGTCTTCTTTGGTATATGCACAACACAGCAAAGTAAGAATCAGAATTAGAAATAATATCTCTCAGCAGCTTTTGATACAGTTGACCATGAAATATTGCTCAACAGACTGAAGGAGTATAGTGCCTCAGACCTCCAGTGGTTCAGATCCTTCTTGACTGACACAACACAGAGGGTATCCCCAGGACCTGTCATATCTGACACTGCACCTCCAAAATTTGGAGTGCCACAAGGTTCAATCCTATCCCCTCTGCTGTTTGCAATCTACATGCTACCACATGGCACAATTATCCAACAACATGGCCTGACATACCACTGCTATGCTGATGACATGCAGCTATAGCTGTCCTTCAAGCCTGCTGGAACAGACCCTAATCCAAAAATAAACTCTTGCTTAGCTGAGCTATAGGCGTGGATGAATGACAACTGTGTTAAGCTTGGGGGTGTAATCTCCACAGTCAGCATACAACACATAAGCTGACGTGAAGGAGATACACACACCAGCACAAGGGATCAGGATATCCCCAGTTTAGTGGAGGAGAGGACTGACTCCAATAGGAGATTGTGGTGCACAGAGCCGGTGCAGATCTGAACAGCCACAAACACTTTCGTAATAACGTCTCAGCGCAAAGTAGCGCTGAGCGCATAAACCAGGACTGAGGAGATCAGGACAGGTAGACAGAATGAACGCTTGCTAGCTAGCGATTACTTAGCGACAGCAAGCGTCCAAGACCAGACAGACTGGAATGAGGCAGCCAATGCGTTGCGGCGATGGCGTGCCTCACAAAGACAGGACAGGAGAGACAGGAAATAGCAGGATCGAGATAGATGAACGTAACACAGATAAATATACAATAAGTATGTTTTCCTAGCGTATTACAATTACAGCTATCAATGAAACTATTCGTAACGTCTGACTAACATATGTATATATTGGCAATGAACCGATATATGACATAAGCAGGAACTCTGACTAAGACTGAAGTAATACAGGGAACAGGACTCAGAAGGATTCGCTATCTCTTCGCAGAGATGAACGCAATCCACAAACAGGACCAGGAACAGGATTCAGAAGGATTCGTTATCTCTTCGCAGAGATGAACGCAATCCACAAACAGGACCAGGAACAGGATAACTAGCTCAGCACGGGTGTTCACGATACGCGCAAACTACCAAAACGTGCTGGAAAACTGACTAACTGAACACAGGAAATAAACAGTTTGTGTACGTATATATCAGCGACACTGATATATTAACGTAACACGAATACAAGGAAAATAACAAAATGCGCAAGTATGCGTATATATTGGCGATGAACCAATATATGACACAAGACAAGCAAGTAGCAACTTCTAGAACAAGAGCAGAACTAGGAGGACTCGCTGACCCCTTCGCAGGAGTCAGCGCAGTCCACACGGACCAGGAACGAGGTGGGGCACGAGCAGAGTAACAGATAGAGTCTGAAACTATGATAGCCCATGAGGCATTGCAGGAAGCAGTTCTTTATACTGAGGTCATCCAATGGGAACAGACCTGCAGATTCCCACACAAGTGAATGGTAATTAATCACAGGCTGATAGCAGGAAAAGGCAGACAATGATATGCAGCCTGCAGGAAAGGGACCGCCCCTCCACTGCAGCAGACAATGTTTGTTTACACAAAAGCATATTAAACTGTCATAAACTTCAGAGCGACTGCAGATGGAATCAGCAACTAGTTTAAGTGCAAACCAAACTATGCAAGCAAATGCATGTAATGACATTAGAACTGCTTGGTTTGCAATACCAGTGCAGTCAGCAGTAAACGCTGCAGAAGCGATCATAACAGTACCCCCTCCCTTAAACGCGGCCTCTGGACGCCTATGAAAACTGACATATTTCTCCTGAACCACCCAAACCAAAAAATCAGAAGTGGGAAATCCAGCAAACTGATCTGACTGAAAATTCATGAAGGTCGGATCCGTCCGACAAAACCAAATTCCCGAATCAGTCTCACCAAAACTAGACCAATTGGAACCAGAACCTACCGAACCATGCCCGTCAGCACTACAAGCCTCAGTGTGACACCCATCAGAACCACGACTTCCAGAAAACAACCCCAAGAAACTCTCTGCGCGATACCCACCGCCTTCCAAGGACTGTCCAAAAACGCCAAAGCCTTTGCAATGCCCACCGGAACTGTCCCTACCAACACAAAACCCACCGTTGAACCAGTCCAAGGTACCAGGACAAGTTTCCTCAGAGATCTCCCAGAACACTTGGAAGCTCCAAAGAGATCCCCACAGGTCAGAACGCCCCTTAGGCTCACATGGAGAACTATCAAGAACCCCTATGGAACCCAGGGCAACTCCAGAGTCAGGGTCACAAGGACAAACATCAAGATCAGGGCTTTTAGGGACCAGAACCATCTCCGGGCATGCAGGCCAACCGGCAACATCAGAACATGTCTCCACTAGGGAAGCACGTGAGCACGCTAACACAGACACATCTGGGCAGTCTGGCATACGAAGCACATCTGGGCACACCGGCACAAGAGAAACCTCTGGGCATGTCAAGGAACTGCGAACCTCAAAGTCAGTCAAGACAGGACCGAAACCAGAACTGGGCAAAAAAAATTCATCATGACTAGACTTCATAGTTACTGGATTCTCACTAAAAACTGCAGGATCAGACTTAGATGTCGCTGATTCCAGCAGGGTTATTAACAAATCATGTTCAGGGGCATTTACAAGACAGGGCAAATCTTCTGATGTATGCACTGAACTAGACAGGGTTCCCATAGCTTCTTCTGGACTAGACAGAGACTCATCAAATACACTGGACTGGAGCTCATGAAGGGCTGCAAAACAAGTCAATATTGTAGCAATCCCCACTGAACTAGGCAAAACTGAGTAACTCACTGGACAGGAAGGGGGCTCTGGAACTTCTGCCACACCGGCCAGAGAACCAGAATTTTCCAGGATACAGGGCTGGGTTTCAGAAACACTCATTAACCCGGACTGAAATTCTGAGATTTCTATTATTTTTTCCAGCGAGTCAGAATTATCCATGTTACAGGGCAAGACTTTTGAAACATTCAGAGGACAGGGCTGGAGTTCCTCGGCTGTTACAACACTGGAGAGGGACTCAACAACATTGGTTAAATCAGACTGTGTACAGGGCAAGGTATCTAACACACTTGCTGACGAGGACAATATTTCAATGGCTTCTGCTTCGCTGGGCAGAAATTCATCAAGTTTTATTAGAGCAGACTGTAATTCCAAAACAGCTGCTAGACAAGTGAATATTACTGCAACACCAACTGAGGTAAGCAGTGCTTCAGCCTCCTCTGCTAAAGGGTTTAAAGTATCCAAAGTACTGGGTGAAGCATAAGACTCTGCGACCACAGCTTCACTGGACAGGATCACTGAACAGTCCATATTACAGGGCAAAACCATGGAAGCACCTGCTGGACAGCATAATGATTCTGTGACCTGAGTTTCATTGGAGAGATCTACTGCACAATTCATGGTACAGGGCAAATTTATTGGAAAATTTTCTGAACAAGGTAATAATTCTGTGATTTCAGGTTCACATAGCAGATGCTCTGAGCTATTCACGAAACTAGAGCGAGGTGTAGAAACAGGAAGATCAAGACACAATGTTTGCGCATCTGAATCACCATTCATTTGTAAAATTGGAAAATTCAGATGCTGGGGTTCTGAGTTTACTAGACAGGATTGCTGGGACTCGGAAACTGATGTAGTGCATTTATTGGCATCTGCTGGATCAGACAGGAGTTGAACTTTATTAACACAGGTAATTTCTGCAGAAGTGTTTGCAGAGACAGGCAAGATTTTTCTGGTGTCTGTTTCACTAAACAAAGAGTCATGAGTACTGGCTAGGCTGGACTCGAAAGTCAGCAGGACCTCTGGGTCCTCTGCTGAGAAATTTGTGCAGGGCAAGATTAAGGAAGTATTAGTAATTTCTGTCTTACTGGGAAGTAACACTGAGTTATCCATGGTACAGGGTGGAATTACAGGAACTTCAATTTCACACAAAAGGAGCTCAGAATCACTCGCTGACTCAGCCAAAGGTGCTGAAGCAGGCGAGTCCTCAGGAACTGAGGAAGTGGAACAATCTCCACTTGACAGTGTGTCTTCCCTGGTATCAACTGATTGAATTGCATAAAAATCGTCCAGAATCATTCTCCACACATCGATCAATGGAGCCACAAAGTCATACCCACACACACCAGTTTTTATTAGGTTATAAGCAGACTTAATGCATGCATTCAATACTAATTCACTTTTTGCACTGTAAAACTGACAAAATGAACTTGCATCTTTCTTCCATTCATAGACCAGAGCTTCCATCTCTCCTTTCTCAAATGGAGGATCCCATGCATAATTAACAGCTGAGCATTCCGGCTGATCATAGTTTGCAAATGTGTTAGTGGCAGAAACATACATTGGGTTATTTAGCAGGTGATTGGCCGATTTCTTATTCCTAAGGATCTCCAATACCTGTAGCAAGTATTGAACTGTAGTGTATGCAAATTTCCCTTGCTGCACGAATAAATTGATCTGTTCAATACTCTGTAATATATCTTCATAATCATATTCAGATAATTCATTTAAACAAGAACCTTTATTTTCCCTGGCTAGCAATGAAAGTTCATTAGTAGTTTCATAGGTCCATTTGACTCCCCTGAATGGTGACTGAATTTCATTATCTGCTAATGGTGGAGTCTCGTTACAGATCTGATGCGCAGTCGCCAAGGGCAACGACTCCGCTGATTGTAACGCTTTTCTTTTGGAGCGTTTACGTTTGGCTTTAGACCCTGCTGCCTTAGCAGAAGAAAAGTTATCAGAACAATTATCTGCTTGTTGATTATTTTTGTAGGCAGTAGAAGGAGCAGCTGATTGACAAGCTGCCAGGAGCTTATCAAAAGGGCTAGGCAAATTGGTTTTGCGCAGCCAGTTATGGATCACAAACGCTAGAAATTCCAGTGGCCTTTCTTTTAAATTGGTATGATCCAAGACATCATAGGCCCACTGAAACAATCTTCCCTTAAATAAAACATAAACTAGCTGGGGGGCCCACGTTGAAACAGGAGTAGCCTGGAGCTCAGGATTGGCCAGGAACCTGGCACATTCAGAAAAAAACTCATTTTCTGTTTCAGAATTGAGCTTCTCAAATTTCTTAAAGGAACAGGAACCATAACAAACAGTGTCATTTTTGCTGGGAACCCCCCCCACAATGGGGATTGGTAATGGGGCTATCATAATGTTAAGCTTGGGGGTGTAATCTCCACAGTCAGCATACAACACATAAGCTGACGTGAAGGAGATACACACACCAGCACAAGGGATCAGGATATCCCCAGTTTAGTGGAGGAGAGGACTGACTCCAATAGGAGATTGTGGTGCACAGAGCCGGTGCAGATCTGAACAGCCACAAACACTTTCGTAATAACGTCTCAGCGCAAAGTAGCGCTGAGCGCATAAACCAGGACTGAGGAGATCAGGACAGGTAGACAGAATGAACGCTTGCTAGCTAGCGGCTACTTAGCGACAGCAAGCGTCCAAGACCAGACAGACTGGAATGAGGCAGCCAATGCGTTGCGGCGATGGCGTGCCTCACAAAGACAGGACAGGAGAGACAGGAAATAGCAGGATCGAGATAGATGAACGTAACACAGATAAATATACAATAAGTATGTTTTCCTAGCGTATTACAATTACAGCTATCAATGAAACTATTCGTAACGTCTGACTAACATATGTATATATTGGCAATGAACCGATATATGACATAAGCAGGAACTCTGACTAAGACTGAAGTAATACAGGGAACAGGACTCAGAAGGATTCGCTATCTCTTCGCAGAGATGAACGCAATCCACAAACAGGACCAGGAACAGGATTCAGAAGGATTCGTTATCTCTTCGCAGAGATGAACGCAATCCACAAACAGGACCAGGAACAGGATAACTAGCTCAGCACGGGTGTTCACGATACGCGCAAACTACCAAAACGTGCTGGAAAACTGACTAACTGAACACAGGAAATAAACAGTTCGTGTACGTATATATCAGCGACACTGATATATTAACGTAACACGAATACAAGGAAAATAACAAAATGCGCAAGTATGCGTATATATTGGCGATGAACCAATATATGACACAAGACAAGCAAGTAGCAACTTCTAGAACAAGAGCAGAACTAGGAGGACTCGCTGACCCCTTCGCAGGAGTCAGCGCAGTCCACACGGACCAGGAACGAGGTGGGGCACGAGCAGAGTAACAGATAGAGTCTGAAACTATGATAGCCCATGAGGCATTGCAGGAAGCAGTTCTTTATACTGAGGTCATCCAATGGGAGCAGACCTGCAGATTCCCACACAAGTGAATGGTAATTAATCACAGGCTGATAGCAGGAAAAGGCAGACAATGATATGCAGCCTGCAGGAAAGGGACCGCCCCTCCACTGCAGCAGACAATGTTTGTTTACACAAAAGCATATTAAACTGTCATAAACTTCAGAGCGACAGCAGATGGAATCAGCAACTAGTTTAAGTGCAAACCAAACTATGCAAGCAAATGCATGTAATGACATTAGAACTGCTTGGTTTGCAATACCAGTGCAGTCAGCAGTAAACGCTGCAGAAGCGATCATAACAAACTGGTTGAAACTCTGAATGCTGACAAAACTGAGGTCCTTGTTGTCCAAAGCCAGCGCTTGGTATCATAACCGCTCTACCCAAAATCAACACCAATCAGGATTGGGAATTCAGACATAAACAGCTCCGACTTTATGCGCAGCCTTGGTGTGCTAATCGATGGGGAATTGAGCTTCAGAAATCAAATCTTGGCTGTAGTCAAAACTTCTTACTTTCATCTGAAGAACATTGCAAAACTTAAACATCTCATTCTCCCAGAGGATCTTCCAACCCTAGTCCACACCTTCATCACATCACAGCAGGACTACTGCAATGCCCTCTATGTAGGCCTCCCAAACAAGGACGTATACTGCTTACAATTAGTGCAGAATGCTGCTTGCAGATTGCTAACAAACCAGCCTCGCCACTGTCACATTACACCGTTTCTTCACTTACTGCATTGGCTACCTGTATAAAAGAGATTATTCTTCAAGATTGGATTGTTGGTATTCCAATCCCTGCATAATTTGGGCCCTGGCTACATGAAGGACTTGCTGAAACTGCACCGTACTTCTCACAACCTCAGATCAGCGGGTTCCATAAACTTGGCCTCAAAACATTTAGAGTGCACCTCAAAACCTTTGGAGACAGAGCTTTCTGTCATGCTGCCCCTACCCTTTGCAACTCCCTACCACACCCAGTAAAGGCAGCCCCTTCCCTGGAGTCATTCAAATCCAGACTGAAAAGCTACCTGTTTAGCCTGGCATTTCCGGACTTATAGAGTTTTTCCTCTGTACCACAATTCACCAATCATCCAATTATTGGTCTGAGCTATACTTATGCGCTTTGAGTTCTACGGGCGAAAAAAGCTTTACAAATGTTTGTTGTTGTTAATATCTGCAAAAATGCTTGTAAGGTGTAGAGCTTGCTAGGGGAGATTTGTGTGGAAATTTTCTACAAAAGAGTTTCACAATACTTTGGATGAAAGGACGTTTATATACTAACAACCCCTACTGAATCCTTTTTTAAGGGTAATGTATCATGTTTCAGAAAATGCTTTTGTGTCCCAAATATTGTTTATAACCTTTGTTCTCTTTGTCATCACTCTTCCATTCTCTCTGTACCGGACGTCTCAGCTTTTTGTGTTCCACCTCGGCTGTCACAATATACGGCTCATTCTCCCGTATCAGGCCTCTCAGGCTCTCACTGGTGCTGGTGGCATTTAGGGTGCCATCTTGGTTCTTATGCTTCACAATGCTAGATTCTTTTCAGGGGCGGGGCTGTGAGCTGGATGGTGGTTGTATCACTGCCCAGGATACAGTGATGTCTTCTGGGTAAAAATGATGCACATCTAAGCTGAAGAAGCCGCCTCCGGAGCGAGTGATGTTCCTCACCTTTGGAAGCCCTGAAACACAAGTTGTAGAATTGAATAGAGACACAGAGTGTAGATATGGTGTAGTAAAAAAAATAATAGCCATAGTAGCTGCTGTGAGGCTCATATGCAGAGAGGAGTGCAGTATGTCTCCGACTTCTTATTTTGTAATTTCTTCCTCATATTTTGACCACCAGACACTTTAAACTGAGATGTACCTGCTTCACCCTCACAGCATTTTTATTTTTTGTAAGGAAAGGTGAATTGGGATCAGTGTGCCATTACTCTTAGGGTTTTCACAAATTGATGCAGCTGCTCTATAGAAATTTTATTTGGATAAGTCCTTTACAGTTGTGGTCCCTACAGAGTCTCCAGCAGAGTAATGTTTTACGTGTCATGGCGGGCATGCTTGTCTGCCAGTCCATGGCTCTGTGCACACCCGTCTTCATCCTCACAGGAGCACCTCCCCTCCATGACCCGGTCCATGTTATTACATAATAACATGCCGCAGATCACAGAGAAGATGAAACCAGTGGGAATGTAGAGAGGGAGCATGAAGACATGGAGAGACACCAGCCCACCCGCTGCGACAGGAAAAACATTACTCTGCTGAAGACTCTGCAGGTGCCCTGGGGAATACAATCAAGTTGGGAGGTGACCTTGGGTGGTGGCAGCAGGCTTAAGGCCCTGGGGCAATTGCCCAGGTTGCCCATATGGTAGCACCTGCTCTGCTTCACATAAGACATTCAGAGTGTATTTTAATAAATAAAGGAAAAAAGTGGCTTCTGATCATGGGTCGGGTTGCACTTGTGGGTTAGATTGGGTGCTGAGAAGGGAACAGCCAGTAAAACAGGTAGCCGGTTGGCTGTCGGTAGTGGACTGCGGGCGCGGGTCTGAAAATTCAGAATCGCATAAGCTACCATTTGGACAGCTCATAGACTGCTAATTGTGCATTGCAAATTATTACATATTTTGCACAATGTGCATTGAAAAGAAAAACAAAAAAACTAAAATACAAAACTAAAACCAGCTTGAACTAAGGCTTTAAATTCTGTACCACAGTTCATGGAAAGAGTGGGTTTTTTTGCAGCATGTGGACTGGGGACAACAGGGGGTCTCACAGAGGCAAGGCCTACAGGTTAACTGTGGTAAGTATTGCAGATCTTCTAAATATGTGGACTGAATTGTGTGCAGTTATACTTCATCAGGAATTGACATCACTGGTTACAGGAGAGGAAGTGACATCACAGGTTACAGGAGAGGCGTTTGTGTCATTCGGCCATGCATGAGCTAGGTGCAGGGTGAGGTGAATGAGGGGTCCCCCTGCTGCCTCTTAATACCCTAGGGGCTTGATTCACAAAGCGGTGCTAACTGTTTAGCACGGGTGTGCTAAACAGTTAGCGCACAAAGTGCCGTTCGCGGACTTTTGTGAGCGCAAAGTGCCGCGATTTGCGCAATCGCGGACTTTTGCGCGCGCGCAAAGTGCCGCGATCGCACGAATCGCTGCACTTTGCGCGCGCAAAAGTCCGCGAATGGCACTTCGTGCGCTAACTGTTTAGCACACCCATGCTAAACAGTTCGCACCGCTTTGTGAATCAAGCCCTAGGAGTGTTAAATACTATGTAATTCAGGGTCTGGTGATCGTTGGAGCCCCGAATTACCCTTGAGCGAGGATTACCCACGAGAGGAAGTGGTAATTTTAACTTATTATGGCAGGCTTATGCATTGTGCGTTGTATGTGAGTTTATATTTACGTATCCTTTCCTATCCATGGGGAAAAGTGCCTTCTCTCAAGCTGTTTACCTCCAATTCTGGGGACCTGTTGATTTGTACTACCACCTCAGTTGGACTAATTTAAAACCAAAATTCTAGCATTGATGAGCAAATTAGGTTATTGTACTCATTTCCCACACATATCGTGCTCTACTATAGTCATGCAGTTTTCCTTTAACCACTTCAGCCTTCAGTGTTTTTTCACCTTATGCATCCAAGCAATTTTCACCTGCCATTCATTCCCCAATAACTTTACCACTACTTATCACAATGAAATGATCTAGCGTATATACTCGCATACAAGCCAAATTTTTGACCCCCAAAAAGGGGGTCAAAAGTTGGGCGGTTGGCTTGTATGCGAGCCTTCCCTGGTGGTCTAGTGGTCGGGTGGTCCGCGCCCCGCTCCCCCTCCCCGCTCCCCCCGCGGCCGCCGCTGCTATTACCTGCTTAGGCAGCGGCCGCTTCCTAATCCGTGTTCCCTTTCTCATGTTGCAGAGTGTATCACAGCAGCGCGCCCGGCGCTGCTGCTGTGACGATGCAGGGGGCAGGAAAGAGTGGTTCCCCTGGTAACGGCGATACAGATCGCCGCCACAGGGAGCCGTGCTCTTTCCTGCCCCCTGCATCGTCACAGCAGCAGCGCCGGGCACGCTGTTGTGATACACTCTGCAACATGAGAAGGGGAACGCGGATTAGGAAGTGGCCGCTGCCTAAGCAGGTAATAGCAGCGGCGGCCGCGGGTGGAGCGGGGAGGGGGGAGCGCTATACTGGGGCACTAGCTACCTATACTGGGCACTATACTAGCTATACTGGGCATTTTACTAGCTATACTGGGCACTATACTAGCTATACTGGGCACTATACTAGCTATACTGGGCATTTTACTAGCTATACTGGGCATTTTACTAGCTATACTGGGCACTATACTGGCTATACTGGACACTTTACTAGCTATACTGGACACTACCTACCTATACTGGGCACTATACTGGCTATACTGAGCACTATACTGGCTATACTGGGCACTATACTAGCTAAAGTGGGCACTTTACTAGCTATACTGGGCACTATACTAGCTAAACTGGGCACTTTACTAGCTATACTGGGCACTATACTAGCTATACTGGACACTACCTACCTATACTGGGCACTATACTGGCTATACTGGGCACTATACTGGCTATACTGGGCACTACACTAGCTATACTGGGCACTATACTAGCTAAACTGGGCACTATACTAGCTAAACTGAGCACTATACTAGCTATACTGAGGCACTATCTACCCATACTGGGCACTATACTAGCTATACTGGGACACACTGGGGGGCTGCACCAATCCAGCATTTCCTACCCCCGGCTTATATGGGGGTCAATCATTTTTCCCTGGTTTTTCAGGGAAAAGTTGGGGGGGGGGGGGGGGGGGGGGGTCGGCTTATATGCGGGTCGGCTTATATGCGAGTATATACGGTATATCTTGTTTTTTCCACCACCAATTAGGCTTTCTTTGGGAGGTACATTTTGCAAAGGATATTTATTATTTCTAAATGCATTTTAACAGGAATACTAAGAAAAAAAATATTTCTCAGTTTTGGTCATTATAGCTTTAAAATAATACATGCTACCATAATTAAATCCCACATATTTAATTTGCCCATTTGTTCTGGTGATTGCACCATTTAAATTATGTCTCCATGACAATGTATGGCACCAATATTTTATTTGGAAATACAGGTGCATTTTTTTCAGTTTTGTGTCCATCACTATTTACCAGCTTATAATTTAAAAAATAATAGTAATATACCCTCTTGACGTACGTATGAAAAAAGTTTATTACTTTTTTTTGAATTGTAATTTTTTTTTTAAATTAAAAATGTTATTTGGGTATTTTTGGGAGAGTGTGGGAGGTAAACAGTTAATTTTAAATGTAAGTGTGGGTCTGTTCATTGACAAAAATGTATGTAGATGTAGTTTTACTAGTTGGCCACAAGATGGCCTCAGTCTTTTTAAGCATACCACGTACGCTTACAGGAAGTGAAGAGGGAATGTGTGACTTAGAACGATCATGATTCTCATAGAAGCCAGCGATCATTCTAACGAAGACTTAGATCTTTGAATGGGAACAGTGTTCCCATTCATTGATCCCCGGGCTAACGGGCGGTGGCACAGGAGCGCGCGGGAGTGCACGCGATCGGCCACGGGAGTGCGCAGCAGCCTTTTAGATGTAGCAGTTACTTCCAAAAGGCTTAAATGGTTAAAGTGGACCTGAACCGAGTAAAATTATTATTATTACATACTTTCCTCGCTGTCAGTTCCTTTCAGAAGCTCACCATTTTCTTCTAACAATGATCCCTTTCAACTGAAATATATCAGTTGATGTCAGTTATATATCAGCTGCTGTCAGTTATAACTGAAAGGGCAACTGATGTGCAAGGTAATGTCCATGTTTCCCTATGGCTCAAGTGGGCAAAATTACAGTTTAACAGTGTGTTTATTTTGACTTCTAATTTTCTGTTCAGGTTTGCTTTAAGGCAAATCATTTGCTAGTTAGCAAACGAATCCACCTTCCGACAACAATCTTTTGTTGAGTAAACCTTGCTATGCTTGGGCCCTGTGTAGCCGTATTCCAGCTCTGTCCTCTATGCTGAAATAGAACACTTACGTTTTTTCCTGTGTTTAGTGAGCAGCACAGTGATGACAGCAGTGGCGAGAGCTGTGACCAGCAATGCAGAGACAGGGACAATGTAGGGTTTAGCGTGAGCTCTCAGGTCTGAAATGGAAATAACATAGAAGGCAGTTAATCAGCAAGTACATTGTGCAACTGGAATATCTTCCCTGATGTGCACACATTAATTTCTCATTCACAAATAGTTTTATTGGAAAAGCAAATTATATACAGTATATACAGTGTATATATATATATATATATATATATATATATATATATATATATATATATATCTCAAACAAACACAGAACATTTATATCGCGCTTTTCTCCTGGCGGACTCAAAGCACCAGAGCTGCAGCCACTAGGACGCGCTCTATAGGCAGGAGCAGTGTTAGGGAGTCTTGCCCAAGGTCTCCTACTGAATAGGTGCTGGCTTACTGAACCCAGGTCTCCTGTGTCAGAGGCAGAGCCCTTAACCATTACATACTCGAGTACAAGGCTAGAAATGTAGGTATGATTCACTTCATACAAGTATAGGGGTCGGCTTATACACGAGTCACATGCAACACTGAGCGCACTGAGTTATGTGTGTACTAATAGTGACATTCCCATTTGCAGCAATTTACCCAGTGGTAAGTGATACTTTCTTGATAAAAGAAATGCCAAGAAAGCACAGGTCTGAAAGTCCCGGCCACAACAATTAACAAGGAAAGGGGCAGGAGGGAAATACTGGGCTGCAGGAAGGGGAGTGAATAATTGCAGCACTTAGGGACCTGGAGGAGATATTGGCTGCACTTAAGGGCCAGAAGGGGTTAATGGCTGTAACACTGTATGCAGTGCAGTCATTCACCCCTCATGAGCCCCAAATGCCGCCATTAACTTTGCTGGGTAGACTTATACTCAAGTCAATAAAAAATTCCAGCTTAAAGGCTGATACTGTGGCTGTGCAGGAGCATAGATTGTAAATATTGCCGGACGTGGTGTTAGGGGGCTGCCAGCGCTGTATAGAGGGTGAGGAGGAAGGGGGTAGCCTCATTAGAATCCAGAGGCTTTCCCCTCCCGAGGTAAGTACCTCCCAGGGGCTGTGTTTTTTTATTACAGATTTCCTTTAAGGATGATAGTGAAGTTGATATTTGTATTAGTATAAGCTACAAATAAAATCTGAGGCTAGGTTCGCAGTGGCCTGTGACAGCAAGAATGCAACAGAACGTGAACGTTGCACTGCACGTTATCCGCGTGTTGCGTCGTATTATACAGTGAAACATACAATTAATGAAAAGTATGCTTCAGTATAATTGTTAATGTGTGCCTTGTGTGGTAACGCACTGCATGCAGTGTATTACAATGCTGCACACTGTTATACCGCAATGCTTCCGTTGCACTGTGAATGACGCATGTAGGTAGTGCATTGCAGTGCGGTAAGCCATGTAGGGCCGGATTTACCATAAGGCATTATAGGCACATGCCTACAGGCGCCTGATGATGGAAAGGCGGCTCACGCCCCTGCCCGAGTGCCTCTCTCCCTCCTTCCCTATGCAGAGTCCTGATGAGAGTGTAATGAGAGGTTACTCACTCTCAGGATTCCGCTGATGAGATTTCCCTTCAGTCAAAGGGCACTGTTAGCTACTTAATACTGAGGGAACCTCTGGCTACCTCATACTATGTGGCACCTGTAGCTATCTACACCAGGCAGGGGAATTAAGGGGGAGGTGACAGCTGGGCCAGCCAGCTGTAATGAATAGTGAATGGTCAGCTGCGGTGGATAGCAGTACCACCGCAGCTGCTGCTGGTTCCCTGCATGCCAGTCTCCCTGTGCCTCAGGCGTCTAGCACGCCGAGGACAGGTGTGGGTGGTCGTCACTTGTTGGCTGCGGTGGATGGTGGGTCCACCGCGGGCATTACTGGGTCCCTGCCTGCCAGGTTTTCCATGTCCCAGGCGTCTAGTACGCCGGGGACGCGTGTCAGGGGCTCATTAGCGTGTGCTCACCGTCAGGAGCTTTATGCCATGAGGAGGCGTGTCAGCTGACCAGCTGGTCGGCTGACGTCAGGGAGCACGCTCGCCTCTCCTGATTGGCTGAGGCTGATGGGCGTGCCTGGAGGGTCTCCTCCGCTTCTTAAGCCTCTCTGCTTCACTTGTCTGCTGTCGTGAATACTTCATGTTAGCGCTCAGACCTTAGTCAGTCCTCTAGGGCTCGATTCACAAAGCGGTGATAACTCAGTTATCACGCCTAAAAGACTTTAGGCGTGATAACCTTTGCACCAGCAAAGTTATCACCGCTTTGTGCTCTAACTCGCGCGAAGTTTCCGTGCGTACGTGCGCGCGCAAAGTCCCATAGAGCTTAATGGGAGCTTTGCGCGAAGCGGGGGCCGCTGCCAGTTTTGCGTGCGGAAAATTCGCGCGAGTTTCTTCTTATCATGCCTAAACTGAGTTTAGGCGTGATAAAGGGGTTTTCACAGGCGTGCAAAGTGTTTGCACCGCTTTGTGAATCAAGCCCCTAGTGTGTTAGAACCGGCAGGAGCTGGGAATTCACACTTGATAGCTTAAATTGTACTATTACTGTGTATTATTTGTGTATGACTCTGGCTAGCTCTGACCTATCTTAATCTTAGTGATTCTGTACTTTAGCCTATCCGATCCTGTTGCCAACTCAGCTTGTTAAACACTCTGTCTCTGTCTCCTGATTCTGTACCTTTGCCCATCTGACCTTAATGCCAAACTCTGCCTGAATAACGTTCTGCCTTTGCCTGTCGATTCTGTACTGTAATCTGTCTGTCTGTTGCCGAACCGTTCTGTCTGACCATTCTACTCTCACCAGGGAGCCCTCGTCTCTGGTGAGAGGTGCTGTACTGGCAGTGCCCATCTACTCCTCTGGTGAGGTACTGCTTGAAACTGTCAGTACTTATTGTTGCACCAATCACTACACACAGTGCAATAAAGTGGTATTACTTACCTGTTACACATCAGCACCTATATACCAGTATTATTGGTGATTCTGCAGCTCACCATATAATCCGGTATATATCTGATTATAGGTGATACTGCAGATCACTTGATAATCAGAAGTCTGTTCTTGCTAACACCAATCGTTACACCAGCACACTTGTGTCATGGTTCGGCAGGGGTTTGTAGGTCCATGGAGGGCAAACTCTAAGGTGCCTATTGGCTCCTGTGATGTAAATCCGGGCCTATAAAGTAGACATTATACTGTGCTGCATCGCATTACTGTGAGTATATCCAAGGTACTATTGTTAACTTCAATTAAACCTGCATTCAAATTTTTGTTTGTAGTCTGTAGCTGTGTCACTCACCTGGGCCAGTTACCAGCAGTCTCTCCGCCCTCGGGCTGCTGAGGGTTTTATGCTCCACCTCACAGGTGATCTCCAGGCCCCAGTTCTCATTGGTCGGAAGGAATCGGTAGACAGACTCCACAGCAGAGCTGTTTATCTTCTCGGTCTTGGGACTCTCCACCAGGGAACCGTTTAAGAACCACTTTACAGCAATGGATTCTGGGTAATACCCAGAAGCACTGCACACCAAATCCTGCTCCACATTCAGTTTAAATGTTTGGGAGGAAATTTGAACAGATGGAAGAGCTGAAATAAAAGTAGCAGGTCAGGTCATCCTAATGGTTGTGCATGGACACTTTCTGTATATATAAATCTTTGATACGTACAAATCTCATCCAATTGCGGTAAGGGCTTTTTCAGACAGAAGGCTGCCGGTGATTTTCCACTGCCTACTTTCTGTCCACTGCCTCCTTACATAGTATGTAATCAAGCATTGAACCTCTCCTATACCCTCCCCAGGTGTACATTGAAAACGGGCGCGGCCAAATTTCATTGCTGGGTAGAAGCGAAAGAAGGCTCACCCTGCGCCTGCTGAAACTCTTGGGTGGCGTTAAAACTATTCCCCCTCTGAATTGTAGCAACTTGGTGGGAGATGTAATTCAGGCACCGGCTAATGCCGGCAGCTCAAATTAGTCACTGAGCGCCGCTATAGCCGTTGTCCTCATTATGGCCTATGGCGGCGCCCAAATCATCAGAGCAGGTCTGTGCCGAAATTAGCTTCCTGTCCTGCCTGCCACAAAGTCATTGCACTATGTGCTTTTATTTATCCTTTTTGTAAGACACTAACTTTTTACCAGCATAAAAAAGGTGTGGACTGGGCAGGGCATGACTACAAATAATGGAGTACCACAGACAACCTTTCCTGTACCCCCCCTTCCTACTTTAATAGCCCCGACCCATGGTGACCCCTCTCTAGGTCATAAGCTAACCTAGCCATTATTACCTCCTGCTTCATGTAACTAATTTATGGCAACCAACGGCTCCCATCCATTCTCAGTGTGGCTTCAGACACTATATTAACCTGAAGAAGCAGGAAATGGCCGTGAAATGCGTTGTGTTAAAGTGTTCAATAAATTTGTGTTTATTAACTATAGTCTGAGGTAATCCACCTCTTATCATGTTTTACAATGTCTTTAAATGTTTTATTTGCTAGGGGTACCTCCTCCCTCTAGTATCTAAATTTATAGCACTTTGTAAATAGATTAATGATAATATTACCTCCGTACTCCAGCGTGAAGTCTTCCTGGAGAGGTTGGGTGAGGGACTCATGTTGGACTCTACAGGAGAAGGTCCGCCCTCTGTCCTCCTCGGTGGGAGTTACTGTCACTGAGCTGGTCACACTGTACGTCCCATCCGGGAGTCTCTGGGGTTTCTCCACTATCACATTGTCCAGTGTCTCTCCACCCCAGAGCCATTTAATGTCAATGTCCACCGGGTAGAAACCGGAGATGGAGCTCTGCAGGAGACTCTTGTTATTTTTCAGAACTAGTTTATCTGTGATTGTGATCTGTGGAGGAGCTGTAACACATAAAACTCATTGTTCTAGAATCATAAATGGTTTATGATTAACTGCTAACAGCATTGCATGCAGTCCATATACTCGTATACCATGTGCTAAGTTATGTTATTTCTAGCAACAGAAACTTCAGTTACTAGAAATGCAGCGCCTGAATGTTACTAACATTTAGCACCACCATTGGGGATCTGCACATTATATAGCTCATTATAAGTTGGTGTTAATGTTTGAAATAAGTTAAGAACACAACTTACCTTTTCAGTCTGCTCCCCCTCCCTCCTCTGCTGAATAGACATGCTGCCATGGCAATGCTGAATCACTTCAGCAGAGGAGGGTGAAGTAAAATTGATAAATAAAATGGCCACCTGTAAGCCATTTTGCCATACTCCCTTTGTTCTATACAGCATAAGACTAGTTCTCTTTTTTCACATGGTCTCAGGGGTTTGGAATGTGCTACTAGGAGATTTGTCTGTCTTGTAGATAAGGATGGCGCTGTGTGAATCTCACCAGTCAAACTAGCCTTAAATTAAACAAGCTGCTGATGAAATATGTACCTCTAATAATAATTAACGACTGACTGATCTCATCCACTTAAATATTAATATGTATTCATGTATTCATTTATGCTGTATTCTGTATTCCAATAGTTAACTCAGAGATTTTGTGAGGATCCAATCAGGTTATTGGTAGGAGGAATGATTGTAATGTGTAATTTGGGGTATATAACTTCTGTTACGAGCCTTATTCAGTAGACTAAAATTTCGTCTCCTGTACAGTAAATAAACCAATACTTTACTTCCAAGACATCGATTTGTGGTATTTCACAACAGTTTGACGAGCAGCCAGGAGGGTCCAGCCTGACACCCGATGCCTATCTGGTCCAGCGCTCTGAGGACAAGCTACCAGTGTGAATGTGCACAATACAGGTAAGCAGATACCTTGCATTTAGCTAAAATCTGTCACACTTGGTGCTGTACCTGGAGCGCAATTACCAGAGAAGGTTTGGTTGTAAGGTGGCACTCCGAACCAGTCTGGAAGTAAACTATTGTAAAATTTGGACTTGTAAAAATGGCAATCCTCACTGTCTGTGAATAGTGGGAAGAGACGTCTGTAGGAAATGTGGAAATCCTCACTTATGTGCTGCCTGTATACTGTGCAGCCTCTGCACTTGATCCTAGTCTTCTCTGAGCAGTCCCTTGTACTGCATAGCTGAAGTGAGGCTGGGATGGATTGCACCTCAGGTTGCATAGTTTATGGCCACCAATAGGCTGAGAAGAGGACTTATCATCTGTATGCAGGCAGTTGGATAACTCCTAGGGAAATCTTCGTTCTTAACGGGAAGAGGTAACGGGTTGGGTATTAGACTCATCACGGCCAGAGAGTAATTACCTCTGGTTAAGCCTAGTGGAAATCCTCACTAGTTTATAGTGGGAAGGGATATATCCAGCAAGGTGACATTCTGTGTGGAAGAGTAAAGGAGTGAAAGTTATAGAGCGTGTCAAATGTGGATGAAAGTTGCAGTTGTCAGTGGTAAATAATAATTATATTTGAGTGAAATTGCTTGTAAGTGGTTTAGAACATTTTGGCATATGGTTAACTAGAAGATAGTAGTAACACTTGGGTCACAAGGGAAACTGGTTCAAAAATGCATTTATAATTAGGGAAAGATTAGGGACAGTTACTTTTTATTAAGCAAACAGGCTGCGCATTTGTTTGTTTGTCTACTAACATGTGCAGTTAGTGCAAGGCTAACTGTACTTGAAGGAACATTGCACCCAGTTCCTTGAAGAAGGGGTTGTAGTATTTCACGGCAACCTCCAACGAACCTAGGGACATACTGTGCATGAGAGTGTACTAACTATCTGTAGGCCAGACAGCCATATCACAGAGATTCAGAAAGTTCTGAGACATCTTCACTTCTTGTGTAGTGACTTAACTGTCTGGCATACAGAATATGGCATCGCCATTGCAAGTTATTTGTGATATGTATCCAAATGATGCAAAGAATCTTACTAAGTATAATGATAAATGGTATGAAAAAACTAAAGTATTAACAGTGGCATGGCCAAAGACTGGCTCCTTCAATTGTAAGATCTTGAATCATTGCAGACTTACATTGAAGCCACTGTTAAAGGGAAAAAACTGTGGCCCACTTGCAGATATTACAAAAATGGAGAGATCGTGCCACTGAGGAAGCTGGATTAGAGGTTCAAACTCAGTTTGAAAAATTTCAGAAGTTAAAAGAGAAAGTTTCTACTGTTGTGTCTGACCTGCTATTAACTGCCTCGCCAGAAGAGTTTGTTTCTGCAGTTGCGAGTGCCCTCATGCCCCCTCCTCCTTACAAGGAGCCAGTTCAGAAAAAAAGCTGTAACATTCCCTGTGCTCAGGCTGTGTTAAAATTTACTGATGATAACAATTTGGCAGGAGGATATGAGAATCCGCTAGTTGGGGATAATAAATCAGACAGTCTAAATAAACTATTAGAAAGAGAAGTGAGAGGAGTAGGGGAGGATTGGGATGTTACAGGAGGAGGCCATGTTCTATTTTTCCAGACACTATTAAAAACCTTTCCACCAGAGCTGCAGAAAAAGTTAAGCCAGGTAGTAGCTTTAGAAAATAAGCCTTGGACTGAAATACAGGCACACATTGTTCATTACAACAAACAGCTTGAGGAGTCCGAGAAAGATAAACAAAAGAATAAAGGTGGCCATACACTGGCCCGATTTGCGGCAGTTTCGACAGCAGATTCGATCACTGGGATCGAATCTGCTGCCAATCGTTCGCGCAACACGCACCCGCCGATCCGATTTCCTCCCGAAATCGGATCGGTCCGTCGATCGCGCCGTGCGGGAAATTACCCTCGATCGCCCGCGGGTAGGGAGCGCGTCGCTAGCGGCGGCCGATCCGATCAGGTATACATTACCTGAGGCTGGCTCCCGGGCATCCCGTCCGTCACTGCTCCCGTCATGGCGCCTCCGGCATCCTCGCATAACTTCCGCTGTCATGCCAGTGACAGCGGAAGTACAACTAGAGGGCGCTCTATTTGAACTTCCGCTGTCACTGGTGTGATAGCTTAAGTTCTATGCGGATGCCGGAGCCGGAGGTGCCACATGACGGGGACATCACGCCCGGGAGCCAGCCTCAGGTAATGTATACCGGCGGGGGGAGCGGCGACAGCACCACCACAACAGATTGTGATCGGTTTCAGGCTGAAATCGATTCACAATCTGTTTGCAGGAAAGGCAGCCATACGATCCCTCTCTGATCAGATTCGATCAGATAGGGATCTGTCAGCTGGTCGATCTGATGGCACATCGACCAGTGTATGGCTGCCTTAAGGACAGACAGAAGACTACTCCTGTAGTGGAAGCTGCAGTTTTTTCACAAAATAATCCCCAGCAAGGCCAAGCTAATGCTGCCTCACCACGCAGGATGTCTAGTAGTGTTGGGCGAACAGTGTTCGCCACTGTTCGGGTTCTGCAGAACATCACCCTGTTCGGGTGATGTTCGAGTTCGGCCGAACACCTGACGGTGCTCGGCCAAACCGTTCGGCCATATGGCCGAACTAAGAGCGCATGGCCGAACGTTCCCCGAACGTTCGGCTAGCGCTGTGATTGGCCGAACGGGTCACGTGGTTCGGACCCGAACGCGCTCTGATTGGCCGAACGGTCACGTGGTTCGGGTAAATAAATACCCGAACCACATCATATCTCCGCCATTTGTCTGTGGGTTTAGCTTTGGGTAGGCAGGCAGGGTAGTTCGCGCTCCAGCCACGCTAGCCAGGGTCCCCCCTGTCATTGTGTCACTGCTGGGAACAGTAGTACACCGCTTGCTCAGCCACACTATATAGCATTCTGTTTACTGCCACTCTGTGTACCTCGCTCAGCCACACTATATAGCATTCTGTTTACTGCCACTCTGTGTCTGCTGGGAATAGTAGTACACCGCTTGCTCAGCCACACTATATAGCATTCTGTTTACTGCCACTCTGTGTACCTCGCTCAGCCACACTATATAGCATTCTGTTTACTGCCACTCTGTGTCTGCTGGGAATAGTGGTACACCGCTCGCTCAGCCACACTATATAGCATTCTGTTCACTGTTCTGTGTCTGCTTGGAATAGTGGTACACCGCTCGCTCAGCCACACTATATAGCATTCTGTTTACTGTTCTGTGTCTGCTGGGAATAGTGGTACACCGCTCGCTCAGCCACACTATATAGCATTCTGTTTACTGTTCTGTGTCTGCTGGGAATAGTGGTACACCGCTCGCTCAGCCACACTATATAGCATTCTGTGCACTGTTCTGTGTCTGCTGGGAATAGTGGTACACCGCTCGCTCAGCCACACTATATAGCATTCTGTTCACTGTTCTGTGTCTGCTGGGAATAGTGGTACACCGCTCGCTCAGCCACACTATATAGCATTCTGTTTACTGTTCTGTGTCTGCTGGGAATAGTGGTACACCGCTCGCTCATCCACACTATATAGCATTCTGTTCACTGTTCTGTGTCTGCTGGGAATAGTGGTACACCGCCCGCTCAGCCACACTATATAGCATTCTGTTCACTGTTCTGTGTCTGCTGGGAATAGTGGTACACCGCTCGCTCAGCCACACTATATAGCATTCTGTTCACTGTTCTGTGTCTGCTGGGAACAGTAGTACACCGCTCGCTCAGCCAGAGTATATAGCATTGTGTTTACTGCCACTCTGTGTACACCGCTCAGCCAGACTATATACCATTGTTTACTGACACTCTGTGTACACCGCTCAGCCAGACTATATACCATTGTTTACTGACACTCTGTGTACACCGCTCAGCCAGACTATATACCATTGTTTACTGCCACTCTGATTCTGCTGGGAACAGTAGTACACCGCTCGCTCAGCCAGACTATATACCATTGTTTACTGACACTCTGTGTACACCGCTCAGCCAGACTATATACCATTGTTTACTGCCACTCTGATTCTGCTGGGAACAGTAGTACACCGCTCGCTCAGCCAGACTATATACCATTGTTTGCTGACACTCTGTGTACACCGCTCAGCCAGACTATATACCATTGTTTACTGCCACTCTGATTCTGCTGGGAACAGTAGTACACCGCTCGCTCAGCCAGACTATATACCATTGTTTACTGACACTATATAGCAGACTATATAGCATTGTGTGTACACCGCTCAGCCAGACTATATACCATTGTTTACTGACACTCTGTGTACACCGCTCAGCCAGACTATATACCATTGTTTACTGCCACTCTGATTCTGCTGGGAACAGTAGTACACCGCTCGCTCAGCCAGACTATATACCATTGTTTACTGACACTCTGTGTACACCGCTCAGCCAGACTATATACCATTGTTTACTGCCACTCTGATTCTGCTGGGAACAGTAGTACACCGCTCGCTCAGCCAGACTATATAGCATTGTGTTTACTGCCACTCTGTGTACACCGCTCAGCCACACTATATAGCATTGCGTACTCTGCCAGTCAGTGTGTATATTGCTGGGATCAGTAATACTCCACTCACCGTCAACCACTATATGAGCTCAACATGAGTTCCCCAGAGACCTCCGCTGTGAGCAGCACTCCCAACAACAGCAACAGCCAACGCCCCACGCAAGCTATAACATCCACCCCAGCAGCCAGTGGTCAGCAGCAGCCCTCCCCGGAGGAGAACGTTGTGTCCATCAGTCCGTCGCCAGAGCGATTAATGAGGGCTGCCATTGAGGAGATGATGGGGCCTGATGTGGAGGAGGAGGTCTGGCTCAGGCCAGCATCCCAAGTTAATGTTGAGGACGATGAGGGGTCTGTGTCTGGGGATGTTGGGGTGGCAGAGGTGGTGGGTGGGTCAGACTCAGGAGAAGAGTTGTATGATGAGGATGATGATCGGGACCATCTGTATGTGCCTCAGAGTCCGACCCCGGAAAACATGTTGTATCGTGTGTTTAGGTACTAAAATCTGCGTTCCCTCCCAGTAGTGTTGGGCGAACAGTGTTTGCCACTGTTCGGGTTCTGCAGAACATCACCCTGTTCGGGGTGACTATATAGCAGACTATATAGCATTGTGTTTAATGCCACTCTGTGTACACGGCTCAGCCACACTATATAGCATTGTGTTTACTTCCACTCTGTGTCTGCTGGGAACAGTAGTACACCGCTCACCCGCCACTGTATAGCATTGTGCTCTGTGTCACTGCTGACAATAGTGGTACACCGCTCACCCACCACTGTATAGCATTTCTGTACTGCCACTGTACTGCTGCCAGTCAGCGTGTACTTTAAGGATAAGTGAAATGAGGAAGAAATCCGGTGAAAGAGGGAGGGGCAAGGGAAGAGGTGTTTCCCCTGACGGTTCACGTACAGGCCACAGGGGAGCACCCAAGAAAACCCACTCAATACTGCCCATGTTGTCCAGGACAACAACCCTCACAGATCCAAAAGAACAGGACCAGATAATTACTTGGATGACCTCTCAAGCGTCCAGCAGTGGGTTAAGCAGCACCAGCACATCACGCACGAGGTCCGAGTCCTCAGCCAGTTAAAGTCTGGGCTTTCTTTGAAGACTGCACTGAGGATGTTACCATGGCGATTTGCAAGGTGTGCAAGACCCGCCTGAGCAGGGGGAAAAGTATTAACAACCTCTCCACCACCAGCATGAGCCGCCACATTCTATCCAAACATCCCACTCTGTGGGCAAACGCGGCAGGACAGGGTACCACCAGCAACACTGCCTCCCTTGGGTTCACCAGACTCACCACCAGACCCGCTTCAGCAGCAGCAGTAGCCCAGCCATTGCGTGGTTCACAACATTCACAAACATCAGACGATGCTGACACTGTCACTTTCCGGACTAGTGCTCTTGAGGTCTCCCAGTGTTCATCAAACACAACAACCAACAGCCCTTCGGTGTGCAGCGCTACGGTTGAGTTGTCTGTCTCTGAGATGTTTGAGCACAAGAGGAAATTGCCAGCAAATGACCCCCGGGCCGTGGCAGTAACAGCCAGCCAGCATAGCCAAGCTTCTGGCCTGCGAAATGCTGCCATATCGAGTGGTGGAGACAAACAGCTTCAAGGGCATGATGTCAGTGGCCATCCCACGTTACGTTGTTCCCAGCCGCTACCACTTTGCGCGCTCTGCAGTGCCTGAGTTGCATGAGCACGTGGTCAGCTAAATAACCCGAAGCTTGAAGAATGCCGTTGCCTGCAAGGTTCACCTCACCACTGACACCTGGACGAGTGCGTTCGGCCAGGGTCGATACATCTCCCTTACCGCGCACTGGGTGAACCTTGTGGAGCCTGGCAGCGATTCCTCACCTGCTACGGCGCGGGTGTTGCCCACGCCGCAAACAGCTGGATAACAACAGCAGCACCTACCTCTCTGACTCCTTCTCCTCCAACGCATCTCAAAGCTGTACCTCATCCGGAAATGCTAACCCAGCACCAGCAGCAGTAGGATCGTGGAAGCAGTGCAGCACAGCTGTTGGCATGCGTCAGCAAGCGTTGCTGAAGCTGATCTGCCTTGGGGATAAGCAGCACACAGGGGAGGAAATTTGGAGGGGAATAAAGGAACAGACGGATTTGTGGCTGGCACCGCTGGACCTGAAACCGGGCATGAAGCTAGACACCTGGCACGAACTGGCAATGTACGCAATAGAGGTGCTGGCTTGCCCGGCAGCCAGCGTTATGTCGGAACGCTGTTTCAGTGCTGCCGGAGGCATCATCACAGATCGGCGTATCCGCCTCTCCACAGAAAATGCAGACCGTCTGACTCAAATTAAAATGAATCAATCCTGGATTGGAAACGACTACGCAACACTCCTGGACCCCAACCAAGTAACATGACCGATGAACATCTGGGATGGTTTAGCGTTTCCGGTCCCTGTTTATTGAACCTCTCATCTGTATTACATTTATGACTGCATGGCGGCAAAAAGCATTGCTGCTATATCCGCACGCTTTTTGTCCTCATGCAAGGCCTGGGTTGTTGTGTCTCACAAAGCGTGGCCTTCTCCTCCTGCGCCTCCTCCTGTTCCATCACGTGTGCTGCTGCTGCTGCTGCTGCTGCTGGGTTACCGTTGCCGGTCCCTGTTTATGGAACCTCTTATCTTTATTACATTTATGACTACATGGCGGTACAAAGCATGCTATCCGCACGCTTTTTGTCCTCATGCAAGGCCTGGGTTGTTGTGTCTCACAAAGCGTGGCCTTCTCCTCCTGCGCCTCCTCCTGTTCCATCACGTGTGCTGCTGCTGCTGCTGCTGCTGGGTTAGCGTTGCCGCGTGGTCCCTGTTTATGGAACCTCTTATCTTTATTACATTTATGACTACATGGCGGTACAAAGCATGCTATCCGCACGCTTTTTGTCCTCATGCAAGGCCTGGGTTGTTGTGTCTCACAAAGCGTGGCCTTCTCCTCCTGCGCCTCCTCCTGTTCCATCACGTGTGCTGCTGCTGGGTTAGCGTTGCCGCGTGGTCCCTGTTTATTGAACCACTTATCTTTATTACATTTATGACTGCATGGTGGTACAAAGCATGCTATCCGCACGCTTCTTGTCCTCATGCAAGGCCTGGGTTGTTGTGTCTCAAAGCGTGGCCTTCTCCTCCTGCGCCACCCTCCTCCTGTTCCATCACGTGTGCTGCTGCTGGGTTAGCATTACCGGTCCCTTTTCCTGGAACCTCTTATATGTATTACATTTATGACTGCATGCCGACAAAAAGCATGTTACCTGTGCAAAGAAAACAGACATTTCCCGCATTTAAAAGACAGTTTTCCCTTTGAAACTTTAAAATCGATTTTCTCAAAAACTATAAGCTCTTTTTGCTAAATTTTTTTTTCCTCTTGTACCCACTCCCAAGGTGCACATACCCTGTAAATTTGGGGTATGTAGCATGTAAGGAGGCTTTACAAACCACAAAAGTTCGGGTCCCCATTGACTTCCATTATGTTCGGAGTTCGGGTCGAACACCCGAACATCGCGGCCATGTTCGGCCTGTTCGGCCCGAACCCGAACATCTAGATGTTCGCCCAACACTAATGTCTAGCTGGGATGCACAACAGGGGGGTGAAGGAGAAAGGAGAGGATATCCTTCTAGACGAGGGTTTTTTAAAGGACCCTCTTCATCACAATGTTGGATTTGTGGACGATTAGGACACATATCCAGACAGTGTAGATTTAATAATTGTCTTTCCTCACATGTTCCACCTGCCAGACAACCCCAGCCACATCCTCAATCACATTCTCCACATGCAGGTCCACAATTCAGGTCAGCAGGACCTGCACAGTACTGCTTGTTTAAATAAATGATACAGAATATGGAATCACCATTACAAGTCACATGTGTTAGACATCCAAATGGTAAAACAAGTTTAATTTAGTATAGTGGTAAATGGCCTGAGAAAACAAAAATTTAATTGAATTATGTATACATTTAAGAAGTTACTACTGGGAAAAACAACATGGTTCAGATCCAAATGGTTACTAAATGAAACGTCCATGCTACAAAAATGTTAGAGTTAGAGATTAAGGTTAACATTGGGAAAATCTGTATTTGGTAGTGAAAAGGTCTGCTGCAGTGTTCCATTAACCCCCCTGTACCAGCAGAGCTTGTGTGCAGCTGTGAGCTCACTATGCCCCCTCCTAAGGAATCAGCCTGTATACAGACTAAGACTCTACAGAAATCATGGGCTAGTAAGGGTTACGTGAACTGCCAGTAGGGGATAATAGTATTAAAGGGTAGAATGATCGCAAGTGCCTTCTGTGGTAGGGAGACAGGCTTCTGTTTTGTATAGCATTTTGGTGGGGAGGCTTTTTGGTCTCTTTCAGCCCCTTGCGCACTGCTGGGAGTTCTGGTTCGCCATGAGCTTGCTGGGTAATCTAGAACTTATGATATAATGAATAAATACAAAATAATAATGGAGGAGGAAAAAATGAAAATGATATCTCTTGTCTGTAAGGAAGCTTCTGTGTGATGAAATCACAGAGGATTGTGCAAGAAAGGAGAAGGGTTATGAGTGGTTGTTACTAATTTGGGTGTATTTTCTGTCTAATTAGCAGATTGAGAAGTCTTAGTGTGAGTTATGCAGGGAATGCATGTGATGACTGTGTTTTCCAGTGTGTGTGAGCTGAGACTGCTTGACAATATATAGTGTTCTGTTCAGAAAAATATATCAAAGCTGGAATTTGTTGATAGCTGTTGTTGGATGGTTCAGGAAAGTTAAAATAGGAAAAGCTACATAAAGTATATGCTGTATATGATTGATAGAGAAGGTAAACATAATTAAGTCTGATATTGTATGCCTTTTAATAAGTTTTGATTTTTTTTTCTGTGTGAATGTAGCCAAGTGTCAATAACAGTTCTACAATCTCTGGTCCCATAGCACTGGAATGTGTACAGAGCACACTTTTTGGCCTGTTTGTAGTGGTAGAAATAGCAGTTTTCAAAAGACAAATTGTCTACCACCTCCTACTTTACATACAGTAGGTTTCTCAAAACATTTACGAGAAGGGATTCATAATAGGGGTATGGAAAGAATGAAGGGCCCCATTCTCACAATGTTGGGATGTGGGAAACTAGAAGACTTAGAAATAGTATAGTATCCTTATCACACTTCATACAGTAATCAAACCCATTTCCCTTAAACATATAATTTTTAAGGTTAATAATGTAGGCCCATAGAACTTAAACACACATGGGCCCTGGAGAACTGTAAACATGAAAAATATGACACCCAGTACAAACTTGGCAGAGCTGCTACACTCACATTCTGACTGCAATCCCTGTTTATCAGCATGGAGACAGAAGGCTTCTTTTGGGGAACTTTAATTTATGCCCTTTGCTTGTCTAGTTCTAATCAAAATAGTAAATATTGTCCTTACGGAATGTTTCTTTCACTCTATATATCCCGATCAGTTCTTGTACTGGGACCTACTAACTAATTTTAACCATTTCATACATTCAAAAAGGGGCTGACTTGTACGGCATCATAATCTGCAGTCTATATGTGACAGGTGGTGTTATGTTTGTTTGATGAATTTTATTATGCAGCAGTTTGATGTGTGTGGGGATTGTATACTAGATATTGTAAGATTGTATGGCTAGAAGTGCAGTCCTTTACTAGGTTGTCTGACTGAATGTTTACAACTTTAAGAAGATAGTGGAAAATGTAACAGTGCAAATTGTGTTCAATACATTTTAGTGCGCTGCACAAACAGGGGGGGAGTAGATTAGTTAAACAAACATATATTGGCAGATCATCAAGATAATACATGGAATACAATAAAATGATATAAATAAATGAAGAATATTTGCTCTATGAGATATAGCATTATTTTAAATAGTAATGAGAAATTGGTTGAATAAAGCTGATTTGTATGTGAAGATATCCATGTCTCATGTGAGAATGTGTGTGTGTCTCAGAGCTGTTTGACAGGTTGATATTTTAAAATCAGGGAAATTGATAGCAAATGTACATGTTTATCGTATGGTTAATGAAGCCAGAGCTAAGAAAGAGGAAGAATGTTACAATGCTAGATACAGTAAGTCTGTACGCAAGGGGAATGTTATTTTGTCTGTAAAGCGTAAAATGAGAGCTGTGTGATAATACATATCTGGCTGTTTTGGAGTGAAGTAAGCTGTGTGTGTGTAATGGACTGGACGTTTAGGACAAAACTATTAGAAATCGGTCTCCACATTTTCAATGTTAATCTTATAGCAATGATTGAGTGAGCTATGAGACTGAGAACTTAATCCTTAGTTTAACTGACACTTCCCATTAAAATAATTAGGGTATTGTATTTAACCAAGTAATTGCTTTAATCCAAGTGCTGATGGGTGTTTTCCCTAATATTGGAGGGCACACTGTTACTACTCCTGTGTAGTGTGTTTGTGGAAATTAGTCTGACGAATATTAACTATTTATATGTTTAATAAAGAGACTTGGCAGAAGGGAAATACTGTGAATTTGTTAATAAGATGTTAAAGCACTAAAAAGGGAAATTCATACTAATGCTTTTAAGGAATACACCTTAATAAGTAAGTTGTCAGTCCTATGGGTACAATCTGAAAAATATGGGAAACAATTCTGATCATTGTATATTTTGGGCAGGCTTCCCGAGAGGCAGAGTTATTATTATTATTATTATTATTGATTTATAAAGCGCCAACATATTCCGTGGCGCTGTACAAAGTAAGAAACAAACATGGGGTACATAATAATACAGACAATGGTGTACACCAATATACAAGATACATAATTAGTGACAAAATACAAAGAATGATACAAAATACAAATTATAGAATTGGTAATGACAGTGATAAAATTAACATGATGAATAAAATGTATAATGGTTACCAAGACACAAAAGGGGGAGAGAGCCCTGCCCTTGCGAGCTTACAATCTAAAGGGAATGGGGGGAAACAAGAGGAGGGGTAGTATGCAGCAAATATATAGAGGTTTTGTGTTTTAGGATACCTAGTAGGAGTGCAATTTGGTCTTAGTACAAAGGGAAGTGGCCTAAGGTAGAGCATATGCTTGTCGGAACAAGTGTGTTTTTAGAGAGCGTTTAAAGGTAGCAAAGGTTGGCGAGTGACGGATGTGTTGTGGGAGGGCATTCCAGAGGAGGGGTGAAGCGCGTGCGAAGTCTTGTAAACGTGAATGTGAGGAGTTGATTCTAGAGGAGGACAACAGAAGATCATGTGCCGATCTGAGATTGCGATTGGGTTTGTATCTGGAGATTAATGAGGATATGTACCGGGGGGAGAGATCGTGGAGAGCTTTGTAGGTTAGGGTTAGGAGTTTGAACTGAATCCTCTGGTTAATTGGCAGCCAGTGAAGAGCTTGACAAAGAGGGTCGGCAGAGGAAGAACGAGAAGAGAGATGAATGAGACGAGCAGCTGAGTTCAGTACTGACTGGAGCGGGGCCAGTTTGTTAGACGGTAGTCCACAAAGTAGTACGTTGCAGTAGTCCAGACGAGAAATTATGAGAGCATGTATTAACATTTTAGTTGTGTCTTGAGTGAGAAAGGGACGGATGCGAGATATGTTTTTGAGTTGGAGATGGCAGGAGCTGGTTATGGAGTGAACATGAGGAATAAAAGAGAGAGATGAATCGAATATCACCCCCAAGCACCGAGCTTTGGGAACTGAAGTTATGGGAGTGTTATTAACATTTATTGTTACTTCAGGCAGGGAGGTGGACAGAGACGGTGGAAAAATTATTAGTTCCGTTTTACTCATGTTAAGTTTTAGGAAGCGAGAGGACATGAAGGAGGATATAGCAGACAAGCAGTTAGGAACACGTTTAAGGAGGGAGTTAAGGTCTGGGGCAGAGAGGTACAGTTGTGTATTGTCTGCATAGAGGTGGTATTGAAAACCGAATGAGTTGATTAAATCACCAAGACCATGCATGTAGATGGAAAAGAGGAGGGGACCAAGGACAGAGCCTTGGGGAACCCCGACAGACAGAGCATGAGGAGAAGAGATCTGATCTGAGTAGGAGACTGTGAAGGACCTTCCAGAGAGGTAGGAAGATAACCATGTGAGAGCAAGGCCCTTTATTCCGACATTTGAAAGTATTTGTAGGAGTAAGGTGTGGTCGACAGTATCAAATGCTGATGACAGGTCAAGAAGGATGAGTATGGAAAATTGACCTTTGGATTTGGCTGTAAGAAGGTCATTGGCCACTTTGGTAAGGGCTGTTTCCGTGGAGTGGTTAGAGCGAAAGCCAGACTGGAACTGATCAAGTAGGGCGTTAGCAGATAAATAATGGCTTAATTCTGCATGTATATGGCGTTCAAGTAGTTTGGATGCAAATGGGAGAAGTGACACTGGGCGGTAGTTGGCAAGTGTGGTAGGATCTAGAGAGGGTTTTTTAAGTAGTGGTGTCACAACAGCTTTTTTGAGTGGGGACGGAAAGATGCCAGTAGAGAGGGAGAGGTTAAATAGCGTTGTTAGTGCAGGCAAGAGAGATGAGGATAGCTGCGGAATGAAATGGGAGGGAATAGGATCCAAAGAACAGGTGGTTAGATTAGCTTTGGCAATTTTAGAGGAAAGAGAGTGTTCAGAGAGTGGAGAGAAGGCAGTTAGAGAACAGTCAATGAGAGGTGTGGAGGTGGGATTTGAGGGCCGCATGGAGAATTCACTTCTGATTTTGTCAATTTTATCAGTGAAGTATGTTGCAAATTCTTCAGCTGATAAGCAAGATGAAGGAGGAGGAGGAGGGGGATGGAGAATGGAGTTGAAGGTGCTGAACAAGCGTTTTGGATTGTGTAAATGGGCGGATATTAGGGAAGAAAAATAGGACTTTTTTGCCACAGAGAGTGTGTTTCTGAAGTTGTTCAATGCAATTTTATATAAGATGAAGTCCTCACTTGTGTTACTTTTCCTCCAGCGCCGTTCAGCTGCTCTAGAGCATCTTTTTAACTGTTTAGTAGTTTTGGTCATCCAGGGTTGGCGACAGACATGGTGAGGGCGGGCCTTGACGAGGGGGGTGAAGTCATCCATGACTTTTGTAATGGAGCTGTTGTAGTGTATAGCAGCCGAGTCTGGGTCAGTGAAGGATTGTTTGAGGAGAGGTGCCAGGGCATCAGAGACAGTTTGAATGTCAAGATTGCGATAGTTTCTTCGAGTATGTGAGCGTGCTTGTGCCAGGGTGGTAGGAAAAGAGGAGGAGAGAGAGAAGCTAAGTAGGTTATGGTCAGAGAGTGGTAGTGGATCATTAGTAAAGTCAGTGACAGAGCAGAGACGAGTGAATACAAGGTCAAGCGTATGGCCAACAGTGTGGGTTGAGGTAGAGGACCACTGAGACAAGCCATAGGAGGAAGTGAGTGATAGAAGTTTTTTGGAGACAGTGTTATTGGTGTCAATAGGAATGTTAAAATCACCCATGATGATGGTAGGGATGTCAGAGGAGAGGAACTGGAGAAGCCATGCAGAGAAATGGTCCAAGAAAACAGAAGCAGGGCCTGGAGGGCGGTAAATAACTGCAATTTGGAGGTTCAAGGGAGAGTATAGTCGGACTGCATGGACTTCAAAGGATGGCAGGGAGAGTGAGGGAATAGGAGTAAGAGGCTTGAAGGAGCATTTGTCTGAGAGGAGAATTCCCACACCACCACCATGCTTATTCCCACCTCTAGGAGTGTGGCTAAAGTGGAAACCTCCATAGGAGAGGGCGGCAGGTGAGACTGTGTCAGAAGGGGTCAGCCAGGTTTCAGTGATCCCAAAGAATGTGAAAGCATTGGAAATGAAAAGATCATGGATGAAGGGCAGTTTGTTGCAGACTGAGCGGGCATTCCAGAGGGCAGCCGAGATCGGAGGGGGTGTAGGGGGAAGGAGTGGAATATTAATAAGGTTACAGTAAGAGGAAGGGAAATTTGATGTATTGCAAACAGTGTGATTAGCAGGGGGGAGTGGGGGTCCAGGGTTAGGTGAAATGTCCCCAGCAACAAGGAGGAGGAGTAGGCAGATATAGCGGAGCAGCAGTTGTGGTGTAGACTTATATTTAGACTTGGTGTGACATGGAAGGTGAGGTTGTAAGTACAAGAAAATCTCATGAGAGGCGAGCTGTGGAGTGGATAGGAGGGATGGTGAAATGTACAGCATATTGCTGACAGCAGGGGGATGTAGTGTGTGGAGAGATTTGAGGATGGCTGGGGAGAGCAGGCAGATAGTAAACACTAGGTTAAACATTTTTGCAACTAACCAGAGAAGCAGAGTTTTCTGTCAGTTCCTTCTGTTCCCTTCTGGTTCAATTTCTGGTCTAATTTTGGTCGTTGTATTTTCTTTACACTTAGAGTTACAGATGCACTTTGAGTTCAGATGCTCAAAACTGACCAGTGGTCAAAATTGACCTCCTATGCTAGCTATATGCAAACAGGCTGCCAGCATCTTAATTAGCAGACTGAATGCAGGTGAGATGGTGAAGTGTTTGAATGGGAGTCTCAGTCTTGTAGGCTGGGATTTAAAGGAGACTCTGTATGGGGCTGGACAGAAATTTAACTCACAGATCAAACACAGCATAGAACACTGCATAAACAGCTGGCAAGGCAATAAATTATATGTTAATTTAAGGCCAAGACCTAGATAAGGCCAAAAGCTGGGAACTAGTGGAATGGAACCAAAGATCAGAGGTTGACACAAATTTAAAACCAAGAATGTCCATAGTCAGATAGCAGGGCATGGTATGCTACAAACAGACATATAATATTGCAATCAGATAGAAATCGATAGATGAAGTTGGGATCGTACCATAGACAGACAGATATTGCAATCAGATAGAAATCGATAGATGAAGTTGGGATCGTACCATAGACAGACAGATATTGCAATCAGATAGAAATCGATAGATGAAGTTGGGATCGTACCATAGACAGACAGATATTGCAATCAGATAGAAATCGATAGATGAAGTTGGGATCGTACCATAGACAGACAGATATTGCAATCAGATAGAAATCGATAGATGAAGTTGGGATCGTACCATAGACAGACAGATATTGCAATCAGATAGAAATCGATAGATGAAGTTGGGATCGTACCATAGACAGACAGATATTGCAATCAGATAGAAATCGATAGATGAAGTTGGGATCGTACCATAGACAGACAGATATTGCAATCAGATAGAAATCGATAGATGAAGTTGGGATCGTACCATAGACAGACAGATATTGCAATCAGATAGAAATCGATAGATGAAGTTGGGATCGTACCATAGACAGACAGATATTGCAATCAGATAGAAATCGATAGATGAAGTTGGGATCGTACCATAGACAGACAGATATTGCAATCAGATAGAAATCGATAGATGAAGTTGGGATCGTACCATAGACAGACAGATATTGCAATCAGATAGAAATCGATAGATGAAGTTGGGATCGTACCATAGACAGACAGATATTGCAATCAGATAGAAATCGATAGATGAAGTTGGGATCGTACCATAGACAGACAGATATTGCAATCAGATAGAAATCGATAGATGAAGTTGGGATCGTACCATAGACAGACAGATATTGCAATCAGATAGAAATCGATAGATGAAGTTGGGATCGTACCATAGACAGACAGAGTTGATCCCTTGTATCACCCACAATTTTCAGGGTGACATTATGGATCAAATAAAGAGCATGTAGTTTAATCAGACAGCCTCTCATACCCCTATCTATAGCAGTTTCCTGACAGGTAGTGCCTTAACAGAGCAAAGACAGGTAATTAACAGGTAATGTTAATTCCGTAGTGCTAGATTGAACTGTAGTCTTAAGGAAGAGTATTACTGTTATGGGTTGCAGGAAAATAACGGTTCTTATGACTTTTCTTTTGTAGTAGTGCTGTATTATAAAAGGTAGGGCAATGTTACAATCATCATTAATGAATTTGTTGTGACACATTCAAAACTAGAGTGAAGGATAGGTTAATTGATTATACAGGTATTTAAAGTTAAACTCTATGGTATTAGTGTCTTAGAGCCAGGGAAGAAAGTAGAGATGCTAGTGAAAGTGGAGAAAGAACTTTTATCCAGTATTTAGCTAGGAAGTATTACATTTTTGTGGAATATAGTTGAAATACACACACCCCATTAAGCTCTTGAAACTCTTGTATTAACTTTCTTTTCATGGATTTTTAATTGATGTAGTTTGACCTCTTATTTTTATGCATTTTACTAATTTGTCTACACAAGTTGTTCTTTGTTATTAGATTAGAGCCGTTGTGGTGTCCTCCAACTACTACAGATTTTGGAGATTGTCTGGTTCCAATCCACTGGACAGCTGCAGCCCTGGAAGGATGACCTTATATCTGTCTGCATTTCTCGTGTGGGTGGCTATAGCTGCCTCTTGCCCTCCTTCTGTGTCATACTGTGAGAACTATACTTTGTGCTTAATCATGAGTGTTTTACTGCCTGTGCTGCTGATTTCACAGCCCTCCATCACAATCTGGAAAGACAGTGCTTTACTCCTATTTTATCCCAATACAGAAACGGACTTGAACATTCCTAGTTGTTGGGTATCAGCATATATAAGCCATTTTAATTTTGCTTATTTTTTGAACCTGGACTGGACTATTTTTATCTATACAGAAGAGAACTTCTTCAAGTTGTAGTTAAAAAAAAAAAAAAAAAATCACTCTCATGGATAATTTGTGTTTTAAGCAACTGTTGTTAAAATGTACTCCTTTAGTATGACATTCTATGTAGTGTTAGGTTGAGTTGAAGTTTTGTAAAAATGTGAATTTTAAGTTATACAGGATCCATTTTATTTATGCTAACTGATAACACTAACAATGTAAGGTTGTAACTTTTAAATTTGACTGTACTATGCACAATAATGGTGGGCTGTAAACGTTAAACTGTCTAAAGCTACTAACTGCTCTGATTAAGAACACTATTGTTTATTATTTTAACAAAGTACTGACAACACTGAAATGCACTAATCTGTCATTGAATATTTATTACTAATGGCAATAACTTCTACTTACCGCTTAACTTAACCTAAGATTTTACTTTCTTTTAGTCTAAGCTTTAAATCTGGTTTTAACTGAAATATTGGTTCTGATATTAATGTTAATTTTCCCTATTAAGTCAAGCCATTTGGGAACATTAATTTTAAATGAAAACAAAATGGTATACAACTTCAAGCGCTTAGATTAATGAAACTAGTAAAATGTTTTCAGGGGGTACTTATACATTAATGAATATTCTGGAAGTGTAGTAAAATGGCTATCCTAGCCTCCATAGAGGTTGGGCAGGTGTGTGCTCCATAGTTCAACTCACCCACCCCTTGTTGGTTATCCCTAAATGTGGATGGGCTCTAGGTAAGAAACGATTTAAACGAAGCAACTACTTTACAACACTGGATGTACCAGATGAGTTCAGACTTTTCTCAGATGCAGAGGCTTTCTTCGCAAGCTGGTTAACCCCTGGTGTACAGGCTGCTGCCAATTCCAAGTGGATACAGAAAAACAGGTATGAACTGTTTAAGTTTATAAACATTACTGATGAAGCTTTCTGTGCTGTCAAAGAGGAGTTACATGGTCTCAGGCTCACTACACTACAGAACAGACATGCCTTGGGTGACCTCAGCAGTTAAGGGAAGGGTCAGTGCTTTGGTTGGAGACTCTTGTTGCACTTTTATCCCTGCTAATGATGATGAACAATGGGACACTGGTTAAAGCTCCATACTTCCAAGTGCCTACATACTTTAAGGAAACAGATGGTTGAAGAAGAAGGTATAACTGGAGACTTGTTTTCAGGTTGGTCAGAGGAAATTCCAGCCTGGGAGTTGTCCTTAATAAAGACATGCGTCATCACTTGCCTACCCCTGCTTACCCATCATCATGTTATGCTGCATTGGAGTACTCCTCATTCCATTCTGAAAGAAACTGGTAACTAAAGCAACCACTTCTATGTTGCCTGTTTACATACACCAAGCCATACAGAGCTTCTGGAAGTCACTGAGTCGACAGATGTTTTGCAGATGATCGAAGATGGAGAATTTTTCCTTGAGAAATGGAACTCCATGGACCTTTGATGCCCAAGAGAGAAAAGTTGACCCTTTTGCAAGCATTACCTTTCCCTTGTCTGTCCGTGTTGGTGTTGCCAACAACAGGGGGGAATGAAGTAAAATTGATAAATAAAATGGCCACCTGTAAGCCATTTTGCCATACTCCCTTTGTTCTATACAGCATAAGACTAGTTCTCTTTTTTCACATGGTCTCAGGGGTTTGGAATGTGCTACTAGGAGATTTGTCTGTCTTGTAGATAAGGATGGCGCTGTGTGAATCTCACCAGTCAAACTAGCCTTAAATTAAACAAGCTGCTGATGAAATATGTACCTCTAATAATAATTAACGACTGACTGATCTCATCCACTTAAATATTAATATGTATTCATGTATTCATTTATGCTGTATTCTGTATTCCAATAGTTAACTCAGAGATTTTGTGAGGATCCAATCAGGTTATTGGTAGGAGGAATGATTGTAATGTGTAATTTGGGGTATATAACTTCTGTTACGAGCCTTATTCAGTAGACTAAAATTTCGTCTCCTGTACAGTAAATAAACCAATACTTTACTTCCAAGACATCGATTTGTGGTATTTCACAACAAGGGAAGGGCGTACGTTAAAAAAGGGCGCCGGGAAAAAAAGGGCACAGGGTTTTAAAAGATAATCATGAATAACGTTTAAAAAAAATTTGTGTTATATTTCGTTTAAAAATAATGTTTTATAAAGTTATAAATCATTAAATAATGTGTATAAAATCGGCAATTTTAAAAACGTTAATCTTCCCTGTTTAAAAATTGAAATTTATAATAACGTTTTATAAAACATTAATATGAATTTTCCTAAAGCTATACCTAACCCTACTCTCACACAGAACCCTCCCTGTACCTATCCCTAACCCCTAGACCCCCCTGTTGGTGCCTAACCCTAAGACCCCCCTGTTGGTGCCTAAACCTAAGACCCCCCTGGTGGTGCCTAACCCTAAGACCCCCCTGTTGGTGCCTAAACCTAAGACCCCCCTGGTGGTGCCTAACCATAAGACCCCCCTGTTGGTGCCTAAACCTAAGACCCCCCTGGTGGTGCCTAACCATAAGACCCCCCTGTTGGTGCCTAAACCTAAGACCCCCCTGGTGGTGCCTAAACCTAAGACCCCCCTGTTGGTGCCTAAACCTAAGACCCCCCTGGTGGTGCCTAACCATAAGACCCCCCTGTTGGTGCCTAAACCTAAGACCCCCCTGGTGGTGCCTAACCATAAGACCCCCCTGTTGGTGCCTAAACCTAAGACCCCCCTGATGGTGCCTAACCCTAAGACCCCCCTGTTGGTGCCTAACCCTAAGACCCCCCTGTTGGTGCCTAAACCTAAGACCCCCCTGTTGGTGCCTAAACCTAAGACCCCCCTGGTGGTGCCTAAACCTAAGACCCCCCTGGTGGTGCCTAAACCTAAGACCCCCCTGTGATAAGCATTAATAACGTTTTAAAAAAATATGGTGCGGTTTTTCGTTTAAAAATGTAAAAAAAAAAAAAAAAAATATTGTACTGTTTTTCGTTTAAAAATAATGTTTAAAAAATTATAAATCATTAAATAATGTGTAATCATGAGAAACAGTTATAAAACATTAAAAGTCTCCGGGCGCCGCTTTTAAAACGTTATTTTTCTCCGGCGCCCTTTTTTCCTGTTGGGCGCCGATTAAACGATATTTATTATGGGAGTGAATGGCGGCGCCCTTTTTGTCCACCTGCCTCATGCGCCCAAATTTCCTGCTTCCGAGGGAAGGGGGGCAGATAAAAGAGACCAGGCAGAGAGCTTCTAGGTGGCAATGATTACATTTGCCGATTAGCAGAGATCAGGGCCGGGACAAGGTCTACCACCAACAGAGGCTGAGCTGCCCAAGTGCGCCCCCCCCCCCATCGGCCACATATCAATCGTTGTTCCTCTTTACAGGCTGGTGTATATAGTGAGCTGCTCCACAGGAGTGGATTTGGCACGCATACAGTAATCATCAGTACTGGAGATCACTTGAGGTCTTTTTTTGCTATGAGTTTTAGGTAGCCAGGTATAGGTGCCTCCAATATAGGAAGCCAGGTATAAGTGCCCCCAGATTTCATTCAGATACTTCATATTCTCCTACATCTTCAAAACATACTGGTACAAAACCATACACGTTTCCCCCAAACAATCCTATAGTGAAAATATTAGTCTATGACTATGGCAGGGATTAGAGTGTGAGCTCCTCTGAGGACAGTCAGTGACACGCCTATGTACTTTGTACAGTGCTGCAGGAGATGTCAGTGCTATATAAATACATCATAATAATATGTTAGGACATTACACTATGACTATGGCAGGGATTAGATAGTGAGCTCCTCTGAGGACAGTAAGTGACATGACTATGTATTCTGTAAAGTGCAGCGGAAGATGTCAGTGCTATATAAATACATAATAATAATATGGTAAGACATTAGGCTATGACTATGCTGGGATTAGTTTGTGAGCTCCTCTGAGGACAGTCAGTGACATGACTCTGTACTCTGTAATGTGCTGCAGAAGATGTCAGTGCTATATAAATACATGATAATAATATGTTAGGACATTACACTATGACTATGGCAGGGATTAGATAGTGAGCTATTCTGAGGACAGTCAGTGACATGACTATGCACTCTGTAATGTGCTGCAAAAGATGTCAGTGCTATATAAATACATAATAATAATATGGTAGGACATTAGACTATGAGTATGGCAGGGATTAGATTGTGAGAGCCTCTGAGGACAGTCAGTGACATGACTATGTACTCTCTGCAGTGCTGCAGCAGATGTCAGTGCTATATAAATACATAATAGTAATATTGTAGGGTATTAGACTACGAGTATTGTAGGATTAGATTGTGAGCGCCTCTGAGGACAGTCAGTGACATGGCTATGTACTCTGTAAAGTGCTGCAGAAGATGTCAGTGCTTTATAAATACACACTAATAATATGGTAGGAGATTTGATTATGACTATGGCAGAGATTAGAAAGTGAGCTCAGAGGACTGTCAGTGACATGACTATGTACTTTGTAAAGTGGTGCGAGTGATGGATGCGACAAAACCCCTGGCGCTGTTCCCCCAAACGTATAAATGTTCCCCAATGAAGATGTCAGTGCAGAAGATGTCAGGGATTTATAAATACATAATAATAATAATATGGTAGGAGATTAGATTATGGCTATGGCAGAGATTAGAAAGTGAGCTCAGAGGACAGTCAGTGACACGACTATGTACTATCTACAGTGCTGCAGAAGAGGTCAGTGCTATATAAATACATAATAGTAATATTGTAGGGTATTAGACTATGACTATGGTAAGATTAGATTGTGAGCGCCTCTGAGGACAGTCAGTGACATGACTATGTACTCTGTAAAGTGCTGCAGAAGATGTCAGTGCTATATAAATACATAATATTATTATGGTAGGACATTAGACTATGACTATGGTAGGATTAGACTGTGAGCTCCTCTGAGGACAGTCAGTGACATGACTATGTACTCTGTAAAGTGCTGCAGAAGATGTCAGTGCTATATAATACATAATAATAATATGGTAGGACAGTAGACTGTTTATGTGTCATGATCGCTGCTGCAGCAGCTATTGCTGGAAGTAGTAGTGCTGCAGCTCAGGCAGTTCTGATCTCTTTCCATGCAAGCTGCATAGATTTGTCTGCCTTTCCCTGCTGTCAGCTTGTGACTGATTATCATTCACCTGTGTGGGAATCTGCATGTCTGCTCCCATTGGATGACCTCAGTATAAAGATCTGCTTCCTGCAGGGTTTCCTCGGGTTTTCATAGCTTCAGCTTAAGCCTGCCTTGCTGTCGCTTTAGCCCCCGATCGTGTTTCTTGTTATAAAGATACTTTGCTGGTCTTTGCATCATATATTGGTTCATTGCCAATATATATGCATACCAGCACGTTTATTATTTTCCTTGTATTCGTGTTACGTTTGATACATCAGTGTCGCTGATGTATACGTACACGAACTGTTTATATCCTGTGTGCAGTTAGTCAGCTTTCCAGCACGTTTTGGTAGGTTGCGCGTACCGTGACCACCCGTGCTGAGGTAGTTACCCTGCTCCTGGTTCTGTTTGTGGATTGCGTTCATCTCTGCGAAGAGATAACGAATCCTTCTGAATCCTGTTCTGTTACTGTTTGTGGATTGCGTTCATCTCTGCGAAGAGATAACGAATCCTTCTGAATCCTGTTCTGTTACTGTTTGTGGATTGCGTTCATCTCTGCGAAGAGATAACGAATCCTTCTGAATCCTGTTCTGTTACCGTTTGTGGATTGCGTTCATCTCTGCGAAGAGATAGCGAATCCTTCTGAGTCCTGTTCCCTGTATTACTCCATTCCTAGTCAGTGTTCCTGCTTATGTCATATATCGGTTCATTGCCGATATATACATATGTTAGTCAGACGTTACAAATAGTTTCATTGATAGCTGTAATTGTAATACGCTAGGAAAACATACTTATTGTATATTTATTTGTGTTACGTTCATCTATCTTAATCCTGCTGTTTCCTGACTGTCCTGTCCTGTCTTTGTGAGGCACGCCATCGCTGCAACGCATTGGCTGCCTCATTCCAGTCTGTCTTGTTTTGGACGCTTGCTGTCGCTAAGTAGCCGCTTGCTAGCAAGCGTTCATTCTGTCTACCTGTCCTGATCTCCTCAGTTCTGGTTTGTGCGCTCAGCGCTACCTTGCGCTGAGACGTTATAGCGAAAGCATTGTTTGTGGCTGTCAGATCTGCACCGGCTCTGTGCGCCACAATCTCCTATTGGAGTCAGTCCTCCCCTCCACTACACTAGGGATATCCTGTTTCCGTGTGCTAGTGTGTGTACCTCCTCCACGTCAGCTCATGCGTTGCATGCTGACTGTGGAGAATACACCACCAAGCCTTACATTATGAAAACCCCATTACCAATCCCCATTGTGGGGGGGATTCCCAGAAAGTATGACACTGTTAATTATGGTTCCTGTTCCTTTAAGAAATTTGAAGAACTTAGCTCTGAAACAGAAAATGAGTTTTTCTCTGAATGTGCCAGGTTCCTGGCCAATCCCGATCTCCAAGCGACTCCTGTTTCAACCTGGGCACTCCAACTAAGTTATATTTTATTTAAAGGGGAATTATTCCAGTGGGCATTTGATGTTCTCAATCATTCCGATTTGAAAGAGAGACCGCTGGAATTTCTAGCGTTTGTGATCCATAACTGGTTGCGCATAGATCCATTGCCTTTTCCTCTTAATGAACTCCTGGCAGCAGGCCAATCAGCTTCTCCTTCAATTGCTTGCAAAAATGTTCAGCAAGCAGAGAGTGTTCCTGATAATTTTCCTGCAGCTTTGAATAAATCACCAAACGCAGCAGGGTCTAAGGCCAAACGCAAACGCAAACGTTATAAGAAACGTATCCGATCTGCAGAGTCGTTATCCTTAGCGACTGAGACCTATAATGAGATTCTGCCATTAACAGATAATGAAATGCAATTGTCTTTCAGGGGAGTTAAATGGACTTATGAAACTACTAATGAACTTTCATCACTGGCTAGGGAAAATAAAGATTTTTGCTTAAAAGAATTATCTGAGTATGATTATGAGGAGATATTACAGAGTATTGAACAAATCAACTTATTTGTGAAGCAAGGGAAGTTTGCATACACTACAGTTCAACACTTGCTACAGGTATTGGAGATTCTTAAGAATAAGGAATCTGCCAATCACCTGCTAATTAACCCAATACATGTCGCTGCCACAATCATATCTGCAAACTGTAATCAGCCTGAATGTTCAGCTAAGTATGCATGGGATCCTCCATTCGAGAAGGGAGAGATGGAAGCCCTGGTCTGTGAATGGAAGAATGATTCAAGTTCATTTTGTCAATTTTACAGTGCAAAAAGTGAAATGGTATTGAATGCATGCATTAAGTCAGCCTATAACCTAATAGAGACTGGTGTGTGTAGGTATGACTGTGTGGCTCCTTTGATTGATGTGTGGGAACTGATTTTGGATGATTTTTATGTGACTCCGAATTCGCAAATATGGCGTTCTGACCCGCCTGCTTCAGCACCTTTCGCTGATTCAGCAGGTGATTCGGAGCTCTTTTTGTGTGAAATTGAAGTTCCTGCAATTCCACCCTGTACCATGGATAACTCAGTGTTACTTCCCAGTAAAACAGAAGCCACTGATACTTTCTTAACCTTGCCCTGCACAAATTTCTCAGCAGAGAATCCAGAGGTCCTGCTGACTTCCGAGTCCAGTCTAGCCAGTACTCATGAGTCTTTGTTCAGTGAAACAGACACCAGAAAAATCTTGCCTGCCTCTGCAAACACTTCTGCAGAAATTACCTGTGTTAATAAAGTTCAACTCCTGTCTGATCCAGCAGATGCCAATAGATGCACTACATCAGTTTCCGAGTCCCAGCAATCCTGTCTAGAAACCTCAGAACCCCAGCATCTGAATTTCCCAATTTTACAGATGAATGGTGATTCAGATGAGCAAACATTGTGTCTTGATCTTCCTGTTTCTACACCTCGCTCTAGTTTCGTGAATAGCTCAGAGCATCTGCTATGTGAACCTGAAATCGCAGAATTATTACCTTGTTCAGAAAATGTTCCAGTAAATGTGCCCTGTACCATGAATTGTGCAGTAGATCTCTCCAATGAAACTCAGGTCACAGAATCATTATGCTGTCCAGCAGGTGCTTCCATGGTTTTGCCCTGCAATATGGACTGTTCAGTGATCCTGTCCAGTGAAGCTGGGGTCGCAGAGTCTTATGCTTCACCCAGTACTTTGGATACTTCAAACCCTCTAGCAGAAGACGCTGAGGCACTACTTACCTCAGTGGGTGTTGCAGCAATATTCACTTGTTTAGCAGCTGTTTTGGAATTACAGTCTGCTCTAATAAAACTTGATGAATCTCTGCCCAGAGAAGCAGAAGCCATTGAAATATTGTCCTCGTCAGCAAGTGTGTTAGATACCTTGCCCTGTACACAGTCTGATTTAACCAATGTTGTTGAGTCCCTCTCCAGTGTTGTAACAGCCGAGGAACTCCAGCCCTGTCCTCTGCATGTTTCAGAAGTCTTGCCCTGTAACATGGATAATTCTGATTCTCTGGTCAAAATAACAGAAGTCTCAGAATTTCAGTCTGATTTAGTAAGTGTTCCTGAAAACCCGTCTGGTATCTTGGAAAATTCCGATTCTCTGGCCGGTGTGGCAGAGATTCCGGAGTTCCCTTCCTGTCCAGGGAATCCCTCAGTTTTGCCTGGTCCAGTGGGGGTTGCTGCAATACTGATTTGTTCTGCAGCCCTTCATGAGCTCCAATCCAGTGTATTAGATGAGTCTCTGTCCAGTCCAGAGGTAGTTGTGGAGTCCCTATCTGGTTCAGTGCATACATCAGAAGATTTGTCCCGTCTTGTTAGTGCCCCTGAACCTGATTTGTTACTGACTTTGCTGGAATCAGCGACATCTAAGTCTGATCCTGCATTCTTGTGTGAAAGTCCAGTAGTTGCGAAGTCTAGTCATGATGATTTTTTTTTGGCCAGTCCTGGTTTTGGTCCTGTCTTGGCTGACCCTGAGGCTCACAGTTCCTTGACATGCCCAGAGGTTTCTCTTGTGCCAGTGTGCCCAGATGTTCTTTGTGTGCCAGAATGCCCAAGTGTGTCTAAGGTGTTAGCGTGCTCTGATGCTTCCTTAGTGGGAACATGTTCTGATGTTGCCAGTCTGCCTGCATGCCCAGAGATGGTTCTGGTCTCTGAAAGCCCTGATCTTGATGTTTGTCCCTGTGGCCCTGACTCGGGAATTGCCCTAGGTTCCATAGGGGTTCTTGATAGTTCTCCATGTGAGCCTAAGGGGCGTTCTGACCTATGGGGGTCTCTTTGGAGCTTCGAAGTGTTCTGGGAGATCTCTGAGGAAACTTGTCCTGGTGCCTTGGACTGGTTCAACAGTGGGTTTTGTGTTGGTAAAGACAGTCCCGGTGGGCATTGCAAAGGCTTTGGCGTTTTTGAACGGTTCTTGGAAGGCGGTGGGTATCGCTCAGGGAGTTTCGGAGGGCTTTCTTCTGGAAATCATGGTTCTGATGGGTGTCACACTGGGGCTTGTAGTACTGATGGGTATGGTTCTGTAGGTTCTGGTTCTGATGGGTCCAGTCTTGTGGGGACTGATTCTGGAATTTGGTCTTGCCGGGCTGTCCCGGTCATCATGAATTATCAGTCAGACTGTTTTGTTGGGAATTTCCGTTTTGAAAAGCGTCTGGAATCCGCTTTTAAAGGGGGAGGTACTGTCATGATCGCTGCTGCAGCAGCTATTGCTGGAAGTAGTAGTGCTGCAGCTCAGGCAGTTTTGATCTCTTTCCATGCAAGCTGCATAGATTTGTCTGCCTTTCCCTGCTGTCAGCTTGTGACTGATTATCATTCACCTGTGTGGGAATCTGCATGTCTGCTCCCATTGGATGACCTCAGTATAAAGATCTGCTTCCTGCAGGGTTTCCTCGGGTTTTCATAGCTTCAGCTTAAGCCTGCCTTGCTGTCGCTTTAGCCCCCGATCGTGTTTCTTGTTATAAAGATACTTTGCTGGTCTTTGCATCATATATTGGTTCATTGCCAATATATATGCATACCAGCACGTTTATTATTTTCCTTGTATTCGTGTTACGTTTGATACATCAGTGTCGCTGATGTATACGTACACGAACTGTTTATATCCTGTGTGCAGTTAGTCAGCTTTCCAGCACGTTTTGGTAGGTTGCGCGTACCGTGACCACCCGTGCTGAGGTAGTTACCCTGCTCCTGGTTCTGTTTGTGGATTGCGTTCATCTCTGCGAAGAGATAACGAATCCTTCTGAATCCTGTTCTGTTACTGTTTGTGGATTGCGTTCATCTCTGCGAAGAGATAACGAATCCTTCTGAATCCTGTTCTGTTACCGTTTGTGGATTGCGTTCATCTCTGCGAAGAGATAGCGAATCCTTCTGAGTCCTGTTCCCTGTATTACTCCAGTCCTAGTCAGCGTTCCTGCTTATGTCATATATCGGTTCATTGCCGATATATACATATGTTAGTCAGACGTTACAAATAGTTTCATTGATAGCTGTAATTGTAATACGCTAGGAAAACATACTTATTGTATATTTATTTGTGTTACGTTCATCTATCTTAATCCTGCTATTTCCTGACTATTCCTGTCCTGTCTTTGTGAGGCACGCCATCGCCGCAGCGCATTGGCTGCCTCATTCCAGTCTGTCTTGTTTTGGACGCTTGCTGTCGCTAAGTAGCCGCTTGCTAGCAAGCGTTCATTCTGTCTACCTGTCCTGATCTCCTCAGTTCTGGTTTGTGCGCTCAGCGCTACTTTGCGCTGAGACGTTATAACGAAAGCATTGTTTGTGGCTGTCAGATCTGCACCGGCTCTGTGCGCCACAATCTCCTATTGGAGTCAGTCCTCCCCTCCACTACACTAGGGATATCCTGTTTCCGTATGCTAGTGTGTGTACCTCCTCCACGTCAGCTCATGCGTTGCATGCTGACTGTGGAGAATACACCACCAAGCCTTACATTATGGTAGGAATTAGATTGTGAGTTCCTCTGAGGACAGTCAGTGACATGACTATGTACTCTGTAAAGTGCTGCAGAAGATGTCAGTGATTTATAAATACATAATAATAATATGGTAGGAGATTAGACTATGACTATGGCAGAGATTAGAAAGTGAGCTCATCAGAGGACAGTCAGTGACACGACTATGTACTTTGTAAAGTGGTGCAAGGGATGGATGCGACAAAACCCCTGGTGCTGTTCCCCCAAATGTATAAATGTGCCCCCATGTGTGCATTTATACATTACCTGTCCTGTGTCGTTTACCACACGGTGCCCATCCGTCTTCAGCTTCTTCCTGTTCCATTTGTGGCTCACATGTCACCAGCATATAGTGTGTGACGGATGTGTGATGTCACGTGTGCTAAATGCCAGCGGCGTGTGAAGCGCAAATGGAGGAGCGGAAGACGTATGGGCACAGCACGGTGGGCAACACAGGACAGGTGATGTATAAATACACACTGGGGGCACATTTATACACTAGGGGGTGGCGGCGGATGCAGCAGAAGCAGGGGACTCGTCTGATTCCCAAGAGATGTCATGCAAAATCGATGGGGAATCGGTGTGAGGTGTATGGGCATCTGACAGATATCTCTCTAATCAGATTGGATTAGAGAGAGATTTGTCTCTTGGTGAAATCTGCCCATCATCGCTAGATGTATGGCTGCCTTTACTCCAGCATGGCAGCATTAGGACACTGCAGTGTCATTTCTGTAAGTTCAGGTCCTTTTCAGTACTGGGAGTGAAGGGAGTAGGGAGAAGCATAGAAGCCTTTACAGCCTGTCTCCGTGACTTCCAGAGCACAGGTTCAGGATGGAGGAAGGGCACAGGGCTGCTCTCTCACATACACACACACCACACATACCTTTTGCCTTAGCCATTAGAATTCCATTTTCCATCAGCCAGCCATGCTTGACTAGGTGGCTTCCTGGGGGAGCAGCTGGATGACATCACTGACAGAAGTCAGTGAAGAAGAGTTAAAAAAACAAACAAGAAACTATCTACCAATTTTACTAATCTAAACTATGTAGGACTCCCTATTAGGTGCAGTCTTTCAGAACAACTGTGCAAAGAGATTTTTATCTCCCCTCCCTTAGCTGTGTCTCTCAGGACAGTGGAAAAAAAAACCTTTTTTTGTCACTGGACTGCCTGAGGATTGAAATATCTTTGAAAGTGCCCCATCCTGACCTGATGACCTGCCGCTCAGAGGCTGGAGCCTCTCGGGCCTCTGTGTCGGCCCGGCCCTGGCAGAGATTATCAGAGCAGTACCAACTTTTATTGCTATCTACATTGGAAGTTTTACACAGAATTACACAAAATTTTAATTGTTCTTTTTATGTAAGAATAGGAGCTTACATTTTAGTTTACAGAATTTAAAACAACTTTAAACAATATAATTCAACAGCATATCCCCCCAAAAAACACACCTAGATAATGTCCCCTAAACTCTTAAAATTACATAATTAGGCAGTTTGCTTCTTAAAATTAGGAGTTTGCTTCCTAAAATGTGGTTAGATAGGAGGAAGGATGCAATACTGTAGGTTGGGTAGGTGACTAGGTGTGAGGCTGCTAGTCTGCATGCTATGTGGTAGACAGCAAGCTAGAAGGGAGAATGCAGTCTGCATGGGAAGGTGGAAAAGTTGTCAAGGGCCAAGTGTGAGACTGTAGGCTGTGGGTGGGTAAGTGGGACACTCAGGGCTGGCTGGAAAGCTGGGAGACTGTGGGCTAGGTGAGTGATTAGGGAGACTGCAGGCTGAGTGAGTGGTGGAGACTGTGGGCTGAAAGGGTATGTGGGAGTCTGAGGGCTGGGTGTGTGGCTTGGTGGGAGTCTGCAGGCTAGGTAGGAGATTGCAGGCTGGTTGGCTTGGTAGCACAGTTCAGGCTGGGTGGGTGGGAGAATGCAGGCTAGGAGAATGAGTTGGGAGGGTAGATGGAAGTCTGTAGGCTAGGTTGATAGGAAACTGCAGGCATGACTGAGTGAGAGGCTTGAGGAGAAACTGAGCTAGGTGGGTCTGTAGGAGACTGTGGGCTTGTGGCTGAGTGGGGGAATGCAAGATGGGTGGATGGCTGGGAGTATGTCGACTGGGAGGTTGGCTGGGAATCTGCCGGTTGAGTGGAAGATTGTGGGATGGGTGGCTAGGTGAGAGATTGTGGGATTGGTGGATGGCTGGACGATGCCTGGGTGGGTGGAAGGGTGCAGGTTTTGTGCTGGATGTTGGGAGGTTGGGAAACAGCAGGCTGGGAGCATGACAAACCTCAGGCTTGAAGACCTTCTAATATGAGCCTCCAACCCGCCGCAATGTTGAAGACTCCCTGTACTGTGCCCATGCAGAGGAGGACACAAAGGGGCATAGAGAAGGACAGAGGCGGACACATGGGGGACACAAGAGGGACAGAGGAGGACACAGGGAGACTAACGATTGGTGTCAGCACGCAGAGAAAATCTGATTATTGGTGATCTGCAGTATCACCAAGAATGCAGATATATACCTGATTATGGATGATCTGCAGAATCACCGATAATACAGATATAGTACTAACCTCTGGACACCTGTATATAATCGTGAGTGTTTTGGTGTAACAGTATGACTTTGAGTAACGCACCTGATGAGCAGGTGATCTTAGGCAGTGTGTGCAACACTGCTATCAGAGCCTCCAAAGGGTGGAGTCCCAGGGTGAAGGTAGGTGGGACCTATAAGTGAGTGACACCTGAAGGTGGATGTCACTAGCAGGTCTGGAGACTATCTCTTAAGGGGAGAGATAGCTCTCAAGGTCGGCAACACACAGACAGATTAAAGTACAAAGGCAGAAGACTGATTCGGTATCCAAGGCAGGCAGGGTTTGGCAACAGGTAATCAGATAGGCGTAGGTACCGAATCGGAAAGCAGAGGGATAGTCGGGAATGCAATAGGTCATAACATATATCAACAATGCCTAGTCTTGGGTGTGAGGTCCGTGGTCTCTACACCCTGGAACTAGTCTGGAGTATAACTGATTGATAACACCTAGTCTTGGGTGTGAGGTCCGTGGTCTCGACACCCCGGAACTAGTCTGAAGTATAACACGATGATAATACAAAGTCCCTAGTCTTGGGTGTGAGGTCCGTGGTCTCGACACCCCGTAACCAGCCCGAAGTATAACAGGATGATAACAATAGAGGTAATCTGACTCAGTGTGAATTCCCAGGTCCTCCTGGTTCAAACACACTGTAGGATCTGACTAAGGTCTGAGTGCTTCCACGTAGTGTTCGCAACGGCAGACAACCTGCGACCGGCCAGTAGTAACTATACACAGAGCAGTGCTCTCTGGTGCCACCCCTAAGCGATAGACCAATAGTCACCTGCTCTGAGGTCTGCTGACCAGCCAGGTCAGCTGATCTCCCCTTGGCCATCACAAAAGTTCTGCCTCTCAGCGCGCGCGCGTATTCCTCAATCTGTGTGAACTAACAGACCCAGCCACACCAGACGCACGCTCCTGCGTGCAAACCGCCGCGCTGGACGCGGAATCAGCCGCCTTGCTATCAGCACACGCGGCTTTTTTTCCGCGTTTCCTTACAGAGACACAAGAGGTACAAGGTAATCCACAAGATGCCCCTTCCCATGGATCCACCAGGTTTAGTATATATTTTTCCCTGGTTTTTGTCCTCTAAACCTAGGTGCATCTTATGGTTAAGAGCGTCTTATAGTCAGAAAAATACAGTACTCACCAGTCTGCCTGCCAAGGGTGAAGCCTCCTCCAGACCACATGGTGGAAGGGAGCTGATACTGGTCCCAGGGCTGAAAGGTGACACTACAGAATGCAATGCCAGCTAATCGGTGCTGCCCATCTGTCCAGAGGTACTTGAAAAGATCCCGAAACTACATTATCAAATTCCATTGAAGGAATAGGAAATCAGGGCTAGGGATTTGGGGCATGTGCCCTGGATTTTTAGCCCTAACGTTGAAACAGGTTATAGACTGGACTAGTCCAAAACCTCTCGGTTGTGCTTACTTTTTTCGCCGGAGTGATCCTTTAAAATTCAATTCTTAAAAATACTGTCTGCTTATAGTAACACAAAAACAAAAGTTTGCTTTCCTAAAGCAGAAAGAATTTGCGATAATTCAGGTTGGAGTGAGCTTGAGATGTCTCCCAGGCACCACTGCTGAATATATGCAAATTAACCATTATTACACTTAGAAGCTAAACACACCTCCAGAACCGCTGGAATGCAATGATGTGTCAGCTTGTTAATTTGTACAGAGCCATAATAATCCAACATGCATACAGACTGTTTCGGATTGTTTGATCCTCATCAGTGCATGGCATGGATTAATTTGGCTCTATGGAGTAGGGCTTGTAAATCCGAGAGGCACAGACTAACCAGCAAGCTCATGGTGACCCAGAACTCATTGGAGTGTGTAAGGGACTACAATGGTCCTAAAAGCCCCCTTACTATTGTTGCTTATAGTAACAATGTTGGTTAAATATATTTGAAACACTTACCTTGTATGTCTAGTCTGACCTCCTTCTCCCCCCTCTCTGTGCTGTACAGTATGGAACACTTGTAGATTCCACCATCTGTTATGGTGACGTTGTAAACAGACAGGTCAGCTTTCCCATCTTCCGCTCTCCCTGTGTAGGACAGCCGGGGATATGCTGATGCCACATTTCCATTCAAAAAACGTAATATTTCCTTTCCCTGGAAGTACCAGTATACTGATAGGAGTTTGTGATCGATTGGTGGATCTCTGACTGTGAAGGAGCAGGGAATGGTCACATCTCTCCCCATCCCGGCTTGATGAGTTACAGGAGCAGTCACCAGGAGAGCGCCCCCTGTGGACAGTAGAACTTAGTTTATATACGGTAGGTACTGTACATATAAAAGATTTCATAAAGCACACATTTTGCATTTATTGTGACATAATTTTAAATTGCTGTAAAATATGCATAAAAGTTTTTGTAAAATCATTGCGTTTTTTATACATTAAAATAGAAAAAAAATACTAGCTGCACCAGCCAGGGGCATAACTAGAAATCGCTGGGCCCCCCTACCCCCCATCACTTTCTGCACAGGTAGGCTGAGAACCAATGTTACTCAATTGCCTAGTGCACACTGTAATGTGTTTTCCCCATGCAGAGAAAAACAGACAGCAGTGAAGCACTGCAGGCATTTTCTCTATCAATTACATTAGCTTCTGTGATAAAACATGCATGCTTTCACACATACAGACACACATGATGTGCAGTAAAACGCTCACAGAAAACCGACAGATGAGTGTGCTCCCAGCCTCAGGTTATTACACTCACTCTGACCTCCTCTGATGGAACAGAACTGGCTCTGCAGACTTCTCCAGCATCACTACAGTACACAGCACTTGGGGAGGGGTAGAGAGGTTGGGCGCAGTACACAAGAGCCCGCTGCACACTGAATAGGGACTGTCTACAAATCTTTGTATGATTCTTTCTCGGTGGCTGAACAGATGAAGTCATTAGAACAGTTGTGCAGAGAGCAGAACAATTTTCTCTCTGTGCCCTTAGTTGTCAGTCTCTTAGGACAGGGAAAAGAAACTTCTCCCTCCACGGGGCCCCCTGCGGCTGCATCCCTTGCAGGGTCTATTGTTACGCCCTTGGCACCAGCTCATAGACCATTATCTTTTTTAAAACCATGATAGGCTATCAGAAAAGAACTCTAGAAGGCACTAACCACACAGGTACACTTTGTTAGTGTTATACTCACGCTGTATCCCTTCCTGCGTCCTCCTTGTTCATGCAAGGTAGGCCACACCTTTACCTCTTTGATTAAGAACGTGACTCTGTAAAGCATGCACACTCTTTGCGTGTTTGTTTGCACGTGTGCAGCACAAATGTTTGTCCCAAAACAAACCATCCTGCCATATAAAAGGCTGCCTTGATCTGCACAGCTTCAGGTTCGCTGTGATGTTACATATTGATCCTTGTTACTTACCAGGCCTGTTTCCTCTTTTACGCTTGCCGGCTGCCTGTCTTGATCCTTGGCTAAAGCTCTTCACTATGCGTGTTTGCTGCCTGCACCAACCCTTGGCTTGTATTTTGTGTTGAACCTCCGCTGCCTGCCCCGACTTTTGTATCAGCTGTAACAAAGTAATATTTTTCTTTAAAGGTTATTATGCTGTTGCTTGTCTTTTCGACTAGAGAGGAAGTTATGAGTTCTGGTCTGCTTTAAGGTAGTGACTGACTTGCAGAATCTGTTATGTCCCAGGATTAATGACGCCTTTGTACCCCTTGGGGTGTGTGGAACTGAAGGATCTGAACATTTCAATCTCTTGGGCATTCAAAAATTATAATTTATATATAAATAAGCCTGAATAAGTATTTTTTCAGTTAATTAAAAGGCATACAGCATAAATAGATACTGGGGGTACTCACCCCACATCATCTTTCATAAAGGGGCACATTCCTCTAAATAATAATGTTTACAAACATTGTCTAGTGTATTCCAACGCTTTCCAGCCCTTGTGTAACACAACCCCTATGTGTAGCTGCCTGCGGTGATGTTATCTGTCACAGATCAGAGAATGGTCTGGTGCACACCAGAGCGGTTCTGGGGCGTTTTTTAAAATGATTGTGGGGGGAAAACCGCTTGGCTAATGAAAGTGAATGGGATGGTGCACACCAGAGCGGCACGTTTTTTCCTCAAATGCAAACTCAGGGGCTGCAACATTTTTTAGATTTCTGAGGCGTCTCTGCCTCAATGTTAAAGTATAGGAAAGTGGAAAACCGCTCTGGAAAACGCTACATCAGATTGGTTTTCCGGGCGTTTTTGTTACAGAAACTGTTCAGTAACAGGTTTTACTGTAACAATATTTGTAATCTGCTACATAAAAACGCTCCAAAAAACACTAGGCATGTTTAGAAAACCTCTCTATACATGCCTAGAATAGCTCTAAAATCTGCTTCAAAAACCTCTAGTGTTTTGCAGATCTGCTAGAGGTTTTTGGTGTGCACTGGGCCATAGACACCCTCTCTGCTTTCCTGTCATCAGCAGTGATTACAGCATGTGGATCATATTCATCGGTTGTAAACAACACACCATTATCAGAATCAGAGAATCAGAATCATTTTATTTTGCCAAGTACAACGGGGGTTGTACCTGGAATTATTTTTGGCACATACAGGGTCGGTGATGGTACAGCAAAACGCAAGCAGTAATGTACATTACACTTAGTAGTGATTACACAGTGCACGGAACATAATACTTAGTTACATAGTTACATAGTGGAAGGTCCCGAGGAGACATCCAGTGCTATGTGAGTGGAGCGCTACCTTCTCTGCAGTGCTCAACAGCTCTGCAGCTATTTGGATGCCCCCCAGAATTCCAGGAAAGGAAGCATAGAGAGATCTAGAGAATAGAAACTTACAGGTGGACCCAGGAGAAGGACTGGAGGGGGTAATCCGCTGCCGTATGTGGCACTCAAACGCTTCTTCTATACCCTGCAGGTATATATAACTGCAGGGGCATAACTAGATTTAGTAGGGCCCCACTGCAAAAATGATAGCATGATGCCCCCTTTGGTTCTCTAACCCCATAGGATCGTGAGCTGGGGAATGGCAGCAGAGAGTGTTCTGCTGTGAAGCAGCCTCTAGAAGCAGGGAAATATTACACACCCTCCTGCACATGGGTTTTTGTAAATGAATGGGGAGGTTTCTTTGCTAATTGGCTGCACTTGTAGTTTGGGAGAGGGAGGAGGACGGGCCCCCATAGCCTCTGGCCCCCCCTGTGATGGCAGGGGTCGCAGGAGTGATTGCTACGCTTATATTTACCTGTATGGTGAAAGCAGAGAAACAGCAGAATGCTTCTGAACATCTCGTCTCGTATGAAGAATGACCAATATATTAGTTTCACTTTCTGTATACAGAACAAGTCCTTCTACATTTTATGAAAGGGTAATTCCAGGACTTAGCTAGAAATCATTAGGCCCGTAGCTAGGGATGCTCATTCCCATTTCACAGAATTGAAATTGTCGCATTTCTGCTCAGAAATCTGTATTTCCGATTGGAAGTCGGAAAACGGGACTCAAAAATCGGATTTCGGTGGAACTACTATATTACCGCAACTTGGAAATTTCAGAACTTGGAAGCATTGGACCAGTCAGAGAATGCAAAAACAACTTGGAAGTATTTGGCCAGTCAGAGAATGCTAAAAAATAACCCAAAAAAGGCAACTCGGAAATCCGCAAAATGGGAAATTGGCATTGGCGAAAATCGGATTTTCTGCGGAATTGGAAAACAGCATTTCCAACCATTCCTACCCATAGCTACGTTTTTGTTAGGGCCCCACAAAATGATAAGGCACCTTTGTGCCTGTTACGGCTCCCCCAGGCATCAGGTGCCAGAAACAAAGGTCAGGAAACAAGCCAATGTCATATACCTCAAGATAAGCGAGTACAGGGCAGAGTACAAAGATATGCCAGCAGCAGAAGCCAAGCTAACTGGAGCTCTGGCACTATTGCAAGGGGAGTAACAGCCTTAAAGCGGTATCGTCACCATAAAAATCAAATTTCAACAGCAACTGGTCTGAGTGTATTAAGTAATAAAGATGCTAATCCTGCATTCAAAACTTTCAAAACCTTTTTTGCTGTTATGATTTGGAGTTACCACATACTTAAGGAGCACTGGCCCTTTAGTGGTCGGTGCCAAAGAATTGCATGCTGGGGGTTCTTTTTATCTATAATGTATTCCTCCTCTTTCCTTTATTTCCCTGCCAGCTGCTTATCTGAAACCTGATCCCCTACTCACTTGTGTTTACAAGCAAGGATGAGGGGACTCAGTGATTGGAGGAGACAAGAAAAAAAGTAAAGGGCAGAAATGACATCACGAGTTAGCCTTAACTGTGGGCGAAAGACATGGCCCCCACCAGGAACAGAATTCTCGTCATTTACTATATAACATTCACTGAAATCAAAACGTGGACAGTATAATACATGTATTATTTAAGTAGATCAAGTATTTATCTACTTACATATGTGTTTTTTTCCCTGGCATAGTATGGCTCATCCTACTGCTTTAAAGCTAATAGGAGTCTTTAAAGAAAAAAAAAAGAAACCAGATACTTACCTAAGGAGAGGGAAGGCTCTGGGTCCTAATGAGCCTTCCATCTCCTCTCCCAGTGCCTTCATTGCCCTCATTGCAGGGGCAGCTCCTCCCGCCGCGGGGGACTTCGGAAGTCTTAGAGAGCCAAGTCCTCCCGAAGACAAGTGGCTCCATGTTGCGCACACGTAAGAGAGGTCGCTCGTGCGTGCGCAGTAGGGAGCGGCCTATCTTCTAGAGGTCTCGGCTCCCAAAGACTTCCGAAGCCTCCCTTCAGCAGTGGAGACAACAGTATTTGACCAAATTGGTTGAATACTGCCATAGCCGGCCTTTGACCTGAGCGACCGGAGCGGTCACTCAGGGCGCCAGCTTCCAAGGGGGCGCCTATAGCTGGTTACCTATACTGAGGGCACCTACACCTGATTTCCTATACTGGGGGTACCTATAGCTGCCTACCTATACTGGAGGCACCTACACCTGGCTACCTATGAGGGGGAAGGAGACCTTCAACTGACTTCCTATACTGGGGGCACATATACCTGGCTCCCTAGCTATACTGAGTCTGAAGGCTTTTTTTTGGGGGGGGGGGGCGCACTGCGCTATAACGCGTGGTACGAATTGTCGGTGCTGTGCTATCATTCTAAATGGGGGGGGGGGGGGGGCTAACTGTCCCACTGATTGTTTTGATTGTTATTGTTTTTATTAATATTCCTGAAAAGTTCTAGCCTTCATTTTTAAGTCTATTCAGGATAATGCACTCTTTCCATCCATTCGTGGCTATTAATAGTATTTTTCCTATATACATATGTGACGTGTCACGGAGATCTGAGCATTTGGCGTGATGTGTCACAACATCAAAAAGGCTGGGAACCGCTGTCCTAGGAGATATCTCTGGAGAAAAGGTGAATTGCATATGGGCCTGAATGTGTGCGTGCGTGCGTGTGTGTGTGTGTATGTGTGCATGTGTGTGAGTGTGCGTGCATGTGTGCGTGTGTGTGTGTGCATGTGTGCGTGCGTGTGTGCATGCGTGCATGCGTGGTGCGTGCGCGTGTGTGTGTGTGTGTGCGCAAAGAGAATGAAGGAGGGGCACAAAAATCAGGTTTCGCTCAGGGCGCTGTGAAACCTAAGGCCGGCCCTGAATACTGCTAAGGGGGATCCTGCGCTGGAACAGGCATCGGGAGAGGAGAAGGAAGGCTCATTAGGACCCACAGCCTTCCCTCTCCCTAGGTAAGGCCCAGTGCACAACAAAACCGCTAGCAGTTCCACAAAAAGCTAGCGTTTTTTGGAGCGGATTTCAGAGTGATTCTAGGAAGATGTTGAAGGAGGGGGCTGCCCTAATGGGTGGAGGTAGGAAGTTCCATAGTGTTGGAGCAGCTCTTGAGAAGTCCTGGAGGCGTGTATGGGACTGGGTGATGCGGGGGGGGGGGGGGGGGCGGTTAGGCGAAGTTCATTGGAAGAGTGGAGTGAGCGGCTAGGTGTGTACCTCTGAGTAAGATCGGAAATGTAGGTTGGGCAGGTTTTGTGGACATATTTGTAGGCCAGACAGTATCTTGAATCTGATTCTGGACTGGATAGGAAGCCAGTGGAGGGATTCACAGAGGGGAGCCGCCGTGGTGGAGCGATGGGATGAGCGGATAATTCTGGCTGCTGCATTCATGATGGACTGCAGTGGGGCTGTTCGGGTCATAGGGAACCAGACAGAGGGGCATTGCAGTAGTCGAGACTTTAAAGGGAACCAGAGGCAAGAGGTATATAGAGGCTGCCATATCAATTTACATTTTATTATTATTATTTTTTTATTTATATAATGCCAACACCTTCAACAATACCAGTTCCCTGGCAGTCCTGCTGATCTCTTTGGCTGCAGTAGTGTCTGAATCACACACCTGAAACAAGCATGCAGCTAACCCAGTCACACTTCATCAGAAACATCTGATCTGCATGCTTGTTCAGGGGCTATTTATAAAATTATTAGAGGCAGAGGATCAGCAGGACAGCCTGGCAACTAGTGTTGTTTAAAAGGAAAAAAATATTTCCCTCTCACCTCCGGCTCCCATTAAATAGACAATCCAGGTGGTTGATTGCAAAGGAACACCTGCTGATCAGAGACAGAAGTCCAAACGGTGAAACTCCATCTTGTGGTGAAACTGGGAACTGCAGATAAGTTGCACTAATAGCAGAGCCACCTGATGGGGAATAGTGGATGCAGTAGGTTCCTAACACTGCCCCCTCTTGCCCTCTCCAAGCACCAACTTTAAGTATCCTGAACTTCTCCCCCCCCCCCTTCCCCGTATTAATCAGCCCTCTAAAAATAGTAGCCAGAGGTACCTTCAATGTTAGATGGCTCCAGGCAGAGCCGGGACAAGGTCCTCCAGCACCCAAGGCTGAGACACCAATTGCGCGCCCCCCCCCCCATCCTTCCACCCCAGCCGTAACACACTGATTGCTATTAGACTAAGAGGTGCCCCAGTACCTCTAACCAGACCCCCCCCCCAACACAATCTCTAGTTATCTGCTTGCAGTCACTGCCATGTATCCCCTTTTCTTATTTCTCTCTGCTTCAAACACAGCAGGGGGATGATAGCTGAGTGAGCTGTGCGCCCCCTTCTACACTGCCCCCTGAGGCTGGAGCCTCTCCCACCTCTGCCTTGGCCCGGCCCTGGCCCCAGGTAGGTCCCGGTATAGGTAGCCAGAGGCTCTCCCACCAGTATATGTAGCCAGAAGTACTGCCCCACAGTTTAGGTAGCCCCCCCCATATAGGTAGCCAGTAGTAGCCCCATCAGTACAGGTAGCGGGGACATCCCAGTATCAGTATCCAGTAGTCGCTCCCAAGTATAGGTAGCCATAAGGATCCCCCGGTATACGAAGTTAGATGTAAACCCTTACCCCAAGAATACATAGTCAGAGGGCCCACAGTATAAGTAGTCAAATGTGACCCCCAAAGTATAGATAGTCAGAAGGAACCCCCATTATAGGTAAAGAGAAGGTCCCCTAGTAAAGGTAGCCAGAAGCATAGGAAGGTAATCAGAAGGGCCCCAGTGTAGGAAGGGCTATACAGGTAGGCAGAAGGACCCACCAGTAGCTAGATGTACCTCCTCCCTCCCCTGCAGCGTATCATAAGTGGGAGCATAGGAAAAGTGACTCACCTCTCCAGGCTCCACTGATGTTCTATTTTATCCAGGTCTCCCTGTCTCTATGATTAGTGTGACCTCTCTTGTCACATAACATGACAGGAGAGGACGCTGCAGTCATGGAGACGGGGTTGCCAGGGGGAACTAGAACGTCAGTGGAGCCTGGAGAGGTAAGTCACTTCTCCTGTATTCGCGCTGCTGATACTCTGACCATACCTCACAACTTTTTGAGATGAGAAAAAAAAGGACACTTAAGCCACACCCTTGCCACACCCCTGATCACGCCCCTCGCACACCCCTAGTCCTGCATAATATAAAGATTTCATAAGAAAAATATGTTGTTTTATAATTCAAACCACACTGGTC